>NC_048289.1:4479131-4686418 GCF_009762535.1 Notolabrus celidotus
AATACAAAATAAACAAGGGGAGGAACCAAGGCATGAAACAAGGAAAGAACTAAACTAAACATCAACTCATGACAAAAGTGGGTGGTCCAGTTTCAATTCCAACCTGTGGCCTTTTTCCTACACCTCTTGCTTGACAGTCTTTAATGGTTTCGTTGACTAAACATGCACATCCATATTAATAAAGGTGGCCGCCAATGACACTGTGATGATTCAGCATTAACCATGGCAACTAATATCTAAATATAAAACTTTGAATAAAAATAAAACTGTGTTTTGTCTTTTAAATGAAGAAGATGAAGCTTCATCCTCATCTTCCTCCTCTTTATACTTCCCCTAACGTCCTCAGAGACGCCATCAGAGACAGATAGAGAGAGAACATTTCTGTCTACAATCCAAAACGTTAAACGCTAAAACTTCCAGAACCTTTACCTGTGAGTTTACGCTCCTTTGACTCCAACTCAGTGAAACTTTACTCCTTAAGAACAAAACATCAGAGAAAAAGGCACAGCCACCACCTCCACCACTCTACAAAGAGGTCAAGACAGTCCTTTGAAGGTGACAATGAAAGATGGCCGATAGCAGAGCAAACTCCGGGACTATGATTGATCATGGGAATACTCAGAGCCAACAGAAAGTGAAACTGGATGATGAATGTGCTCACACAAATGTGCATTTGTGTGTGTGGGTGGGTGGCTTTGCATATATGTGTGACTGTGAGTGCGTATGTGTGTCTTTGTGTGTTAAGGACTTGGGAAGCTGCCGAACCGTCTCCCTGCTCTGACCCATTCTCCTGTCTGCAGGTGTTTTCAGATTGTGTGTTAATGCAGCCGAGACTGTTCACACCTGACATCAGAATGTGTCTCCAGTCACAGCTGGTGGTTTGGTCTCACTTCCTCTTTTGCTCATTGCATGTTTGTTCACTTTAACATTCATCTGATCAAAGTGTGCATGCAAATTTAATGTAGTTTGATGCAGTTTCATCACGTCGGACCCATAGACTGTATAAAATATGGACGTAGTATCCGTGACGTCACCCATCTGTTTCTGAAGTGTTGTTTTGAAGCCAATTGTCGGCAGCAGTCATATTGCTGCTGTCGAGCGATTGAGCCTCATAGCTAACAGCTACAGTGTTCCCGCCTGTCAATCAAGTCAGCTGTGCCTCTCTTTGGAAGACTCGTGATCTCAATATCTTTTAGATTACCGAGTTAGAAAAAAATTCAACCCTGTACAGTGTGTGCTGATAGAGAAATGAGCTATCCAGACTACACTCATTTTTTGAACCAGGCTGTAAACATGTTTATTTCTGCTGTTAAGATCGTTTGTTTTGAATTGGTGTGTATGTGGTTTCTGGTACTTCTGGAGCCAGCCTCAAGCGGATCCTCCATGAACTGCAGTTTTTAAGCACTTCGGCATTGGACTCATATTTTAAGACCGGGGGTTGCCACTTGGTCTGACCTCACATGTTCAGATTTGATGACCCCTTTGAGCCTCTTGCAGACACCTTTACTTTTTAACCCTGCGCTTATCTGGATTACAGGAAGTTAGTGTAACAGGTGTCAATATTATGTTTCCTACTGTTGTGTTTGTATCGTAGAAATATCCTTACACATGATGTAGTGATGTTAAACCTGTGACAACCATCATTACTACAGTGGCTGGGAAGTGCTATGCTAATTTACAAAGGATGAAACACTTTTACAAAGTTGGAGACAAATTTACTTTTGAAAACTTTGTTAAATTTCATAAAACATAATGACATTAAATAATTTTACCAAGTACAGAACAAATTTACTAAATCAGAAACACTTTAAAAGAGACAGAACATTTTTACCAGAAACAAATTTACAAAATGCAGATTCTACCGGAAAAGGAATGTACCAAAACACAGGAAGTGATTGAGTGAGAGATTTGTTGACTGTCCAATCAATCACAGGTCATGTTGATGTGTCCTTTCAAAATAAAAGCCAAATGAAATTTGAAAAAATAGCCATAATTCTGAATATTTTCAATCAGGGATTATGAAAAGAATCTCAGTTTCCACTGACTCTTCATAGTTCAGACTAATAGTGCACAACCTCATAATGTAATCCAGCCAATCACAGCTTGATCTGATGTGTAAATTTAAAATATCAGCCATTTGAATTTTGAAAAAACAGCAATAATTCTGGATATTTTCAATCAGAGATTGTGAACAAAATCCCAGTTTCCACTGAAAAATGTTCTGCTATTAGTCTGAATTAAAATGAGTCAGTGGAAACTGAGATTTGTTCATATCTCTGATTGAAAATATCTAGAATTATCACTATTTTTTCAAAATGAATTTGGCTTTTATTTTGAATGCACACATCATAATGACCTGTGCTTTAGACTTCCCAGCCACCGTACATTACAGAAGATGCCTCCTGCACGCTTTACTCAGCAACCCCCCATCTAAACCAAACTGAGATGTGAGAGTGCTTCCCACACGATAATCTCCTGCTGTGATGATGAACATATGAACCACAATTTCCTACCAATATCAGAGCCTGAAAGTCCTAAAATTATCATGAATATGTCAGTAGTCATGTATGAAAGGGGCTACAGTCAGCTGGGATCACTTTAAAGATGAACAGCAGTGATAACAGCAGGAAGGACAATACGTTCCTTTAATGATCAGGTGAACTTATACCTGCTAAACTCCACACACAATATCATCTATCTACGTAACACCGGCATTGTAACAAACATGCAGCAGGCTGACCCTCTGGACCAGCATGGACTGATTCTGTTTATTCATTCAGCGTGTGCTCTGTGGTTGAACTGTAAGCTTAAACCAGACTTGTTTTCCACGTTAGCACTCAGTCTGTCAGCAGCCTGCCCTTACACCTTCAGTACATGAAGCTAAGTGCTGCTCTGTGTGCAGAGAGCTCACATTGTAACCTCGAAATGCATTCCAGACCTGAACTTTCTTTCACGCCTTCTCTACTTCTCCCTCCTGACTACCTTTGCCCAGTTGATGTTCACTTAAACTTACTCCTACAAAACTGGGACTACTTTTTTTAGATTGGTCATTCTCTGTGCACTGGGCTGGTCTGTGTTACCCTGGATGTCAGAAGAAACCAGTCAGTTATCTAAACTAGAAGCTTGTCCTAAAGATATAAAGGCCTGGATGACCAGAAATGTTTTACTGCTAAACTCAGAAAAAAACTGAAGTTACACTTATACTGAAGTTGCCCTTCTAGAAAACTATGCTGAGTACGCTCCCATCATGCAGGCTGCTCATCGTACCTAAAGTCTCTAAAAGTAGTATGGGAGGTAGAGCCCTCAGTTATCAGGCACCTCTCCTTTGGAATCATCTACCAGTCAGGGTCCAGGAGGCAGACACCCTCTCTACTTTTAAGAGTAGGCTTCAAACTTTCCTTTTTGATAAAGCTTATAGTTGGAGTTGGATCAGGCTTGGACCAGGTCTTAGTTATGCTGCTTGTGATTTGGCGCTATGTAAATAAAGATTGATTGATAGATTGATTGATCTTTAGTTGGTAGCCCTGTAATAAGCAGGATAATGTGTAGTGAGCGGGTGGTTATGTGAGAGTGAGACAAACCTGTCTTACCCTGTTGTGATTCTATTTCCCATAACCACCTGCTCACTTCACATTATCTTTCAGAAGAAGGTTCTGTTGTTTACGTTACTAAATTATTTTTCAGAACAGTTGAAGAGAGACAGGAAACACAGTGAGTGGAGAGTTAGGGAGGACATACAGCATTGTTGAACCAGTGACTGTTCTATTGAGGACTGAGACCTCCTTGCATTTTGCGGGCGCTCAAACCGCCCCTCAAGAAGGTGCAAACTTCACAGAACAGTCCCTTCCCTATCATTACATTACATGCTCTGTATGCTATCTTTTCTTATCTTTGCAAAAATGAATCAAAGTATTTGCATCAAATTGATCTCCTATAGTCTTGTAAAGCTTCTGACATGGTTTGTAATAGGCTCAGACATCTATACCTCATTGTCCTGAGCACTCAATGTCACTTCTATCAATGTCCGCAGGGATTACAGGACAGCGTGCACATTTTCAGGGCTGCCTAGTGCCCTAAATCATACTTTGGGTAGTTCAAAAGTTCAGTACTGCACAGAGAGAGGGGGGGGGGGGTCTGTTCACCCAATAACAGCTCTTCCACACACGGTTCAGGGAATACTGAGGATAACAGGCTGTTACAATTTAAGGCCAAGGTGAGAGTGATACTAATGAGTTAGCAAAGAGGTGAGCCAGGAGGCAGCGATAACACAAACACACACATGAACACACACATGAACACACACATGAACACACACATGAACACACACATGAACACACACATGAACACACACATGAACACACACATGAACACACACATGAACACACACATGGCAAAGTGCAGACGGACCCAGAGAGTGAGGTCACGATGGGAGCCTCTGGCTTGCACGTTGAACTCTGATCAGCTGCTCTCTCTTCACAACAGCTCAGTGGGTCATATTGTAACAGCGCTGATTATAACATAAGACTCTATGATATTATGACCAACAGGTGAGCTCAGAGACAGCACCATCCTTCAGCAGCGCTTGAGATGCATTGTTTCACTTTGATTACTGTCGATAAATGAGCAAGTTTACAAACACTCGAGGTTACAGTTGGCCGTAAACTGACATGTTAAATGTTTCAGTAATCAATCCAGGATTAGTAAAATCAGATAATCCAGCTGGATTTCTCCCAGCAAACAGTATTTACAGTTAAGCAGGGTTTTAACTGGCTTACAAGCCCACATGTCTGTTACAAGACTACAGCTGGGCAGGTAAGTTAAAGCAGAGATCGTTGATGTGAATGCACCACTTCCCCACGTTATATTATGAACAAAGACCCAACATCGATACAGGATATTATCCAGTCCTATCTTACAGACAGGACTCAGTCTGATCTCATCTTAATCCACATGAGTTGATGTAGTGCAAAACACAAACCATGTGCTGAGGACCGGTTTTGAATCAGTCACCATCATATTGTTGAGAATCAGCGGCGCTCGTGCATGTGAGAGGGGGTGTCGTTTTGGAGGAGCTCTGAGGGGAGGGGGGGGGTGGGTTAGACAGAGTCTTGAGGAAATGCTACATTCAAATTCATGCTAGTTTTCCGTGACTACCGACCCTAGCTGTAATGGGACAGGAAGAGTTAAAGTAAGAGACAGACAGACAGAGGAGAGAGAGAGGGAAAGACAGGATCCCAGCAGTCAAAGCCTATAGCAGCATAACTAAGAGCTGGTCCAAGCATGATCAAACTCTAACTATAAGCTTTATCAAAAAGGAAAGTTTGAAGCCTACTCTTAAAAGTAGAGAGGGTTTCTGCCTCCTGGACCCTGACTGGTAGATAATTCCAAAGGAGAGGTGCCTGATAACTGAGGGCTCTACCTCCCACACTACTTTTAGAGACTTTAGGGACGATGAGCAGGCCTGCATGTTGGGAGCGTCATGTTCTAGAGAGGTATTAGGACATTATGAGGTCTTTAATGTACAAAGGTACCTGACCTTACAGCCATTCAGCCCAAAAAATACACAATTGGTTTTAATAGTACCTTTTCTTTTACCTTATATGTCATAGATATCGTTATATCCCCCTCACCCCCCCAGGAGAAAAATGAATCAGCGTGCAGTGGTTTGCAGGGAGAGCGGTTTCTCGTGTACTTTGGGTGTCCATATTCTTCTTAACGTGTGGTTTGAATTTTGGACAAACAAACATTGTTAACAGCTCAGATATTGATGATAATAAAAGAGTGTGACTTTACAGCTCACAAAAGAAATATGTTTCAGTATAAAAAAGCATCTGACAGATTTAAAATGTTTTATAAATAACATGTAAACACATATCATTCATAGCGGGTTAACACAAACCAGTTGAAACGCTTGGCTTTCACATTTCTAATATGTGGATTCAACTTTTTGTCCTTCAGTGTAAGTGAGGGCTGAGCAGGGACAGGATGGAGCAGGTGAGGAGGTCACCGGGGTCACATCCCGGAACTTTTACAAGGATTCTCCCCGCAGCAATCAAAGATCTGAAAGACAATAAAAAGGAAATAAAGACACAACAACGCTCATTCCTTAGTGCCCTTAACGTCTCCTCTACGTCATTTACATCCAAATACCACACCCTGCCTCATAAACACAGATAGACCTGCAGACTCTGTGGTGTCTCCGGTAAGAGACACAAACACACACAAACAAACAAACACAATTAGAGAGTCCTGCAGTGACTTCTTATAATGTCTGCATCTTTTCGTCTGTTATGAAAGTAACTCCGTTTTTCTCACATGTATGTGCACACCTCAACACAGTCCTCAGACGATTTGTTGTTTGGTCGGAGGCCACGGAGAGGCCAAAGGATCTCACAGGTACATGTCACTTTTAAGACACCGTCAGTCCTTTGAAGAGGAAGAAAGGAATAAAAAAGAGGGCTATTGTGTGTGAGCAGACCCCAATATAACTGTTTCATCAACCTGTCAGGAAGTACAGACACACTTACACTAAAAACACCCAAACACACACACATTTGAGTGTGTTTGTGAGGCAGGTAATGCTGAATCATGAGTCAAAGTAAAATTAGTGCATTCAACTTTTGGTTTGACATTACAGTTTATGTTACATATGAAGACTGGGACAACCAGAGAGGAAAACATAAGGGGGGAAGTTTATTTCTTTCTTACTAAACATCTCAAAGACAAAAAAGTTAAAACAGTAAGAATAAAGTTGCCATGTTTATATTCGAATCATTAAACCCCAGAGACCGACACACTGAGTACAATGCAAATAACTGGTATTAAAAAAAATCTTCTTTATCTTTATTTATAAATTGCCAAATCCATACAAATGTCATCCTCAGACTCTTTCCAAACAAAGCAGGTCTAGACCGTACTCTGTGTTCTACTACTAACAAAGACCCAACATCAAGACAGGAGAAGATCCAGTCCTATCTTACAGACAGGACTCAGTCTGATCTCATCTTAATCCACCATGAGCAGAGCACTTTGCAGCATTTAGCAAGTTACAGTGGCAAGGACAAACTTCCTTTAACAGGCAGAAACCTCCAGCAGGACCAGACTCATGTTAGACACACATCTGCTGAGACCGTGTTGGAGAGAGGGATAGAGGGAGATGAAGTGAGAGAGAGATGATAGTGGTGAGACGGATAGTAGTAGTTGTAGCAGCTGGAGTCTGGCACGTCCACAGCAGCAGAGATCCAGAGGAACCTACGAGACAAGGGAGCTCAGGGACTCCAGAAAGGTCTATACAAACAAGTTGACGATGAGTATTGATTTAAAGATAATTTCATTGATTTTAAAATGATTTACCAGAAAACTGTTGATGCACTTTAAATACCTTTGTTGTCCCCTTAAGAGTAACTAATTAACGAGTATAACACGCAGAGAGAGGTTTTCTATTGTTTTTTTGTTTCTACCAACAAGCAGGAAGTGGCCACTTCACTCTACAAAGCTTGCTTGATTCATAGCGAGGCAGAACAGTCTAGAGACCCCACCTTTGAACACTTTTCTCCCTCGTTAGGTCATTCTCATGTCTTTAAAGAAAACATTGGTAAACTACCAAATGAACCTTGTGATTTGCTGACTTGATAAAAAATAGTCCTCAATTTGAGACAAGTGACCTGCAGAGGAGGATCGAAATGAGTCTCTGCAAATTGATCCTGGGCAGTGAGTCAGTCTGGACCAGACAACTGTCAACACTACTGCAAACTGAGCTCAACTACTCTATGGGTAACACATGTTACTAGATAGAGCTACCCTCCTGCAAAGAAACTGCACATTGCTGAGCATGATATACGTCCTCATGCAAGATCACAGATTAACCCCTCACCAAAAAAAGACTGTCTGACATGCTACTTACATTCACGGTGTTATGACATTAATGCAGCTAAAAAAGAAACCCTCAGATTCTCAGATAAATAAAGATTGATTGTGTGTTTTACCCTCACTTGCTAGTTTCAGTGCTATTTCCATTCTCCTGCACTCTTTTCCATTGCTGGTGACTGCTCAGCCATTAACCATAAATCTAAAGTTTTGTGCTCCTCAAATATATTGGAGTAATATCAAAAATGTCCTCAGTGCTCTCAGAAACAAATGTTTTCTCCACACGGTCAACAGGCAGAGGTGAAATCATAAACTTTATAAATGTGCTGGACTCCTCTTCACAGATTCATTTGAAGTGATCTGGGGGTCACTGGCCTCACTCTTGATATTCAAAGTTAATAACCGGTGTCATGGGGTTTTGACCAATCAGAATCAAGTATTTAACACAGCTGAACAGAATAGACACAGAAAACGACACCATGTGTTTAGTAAGTTAATACACAGGGAAGAATTTTTACTTTGCTTTCAATGTTGTCTTTTCTGTTGTTTGAATAAACTCATGTTACATCTAATCACTGCTCTGAGTCGACTGCACTCTTAACTTCACATCACTTTATTGCTTCTTATGAAATCTCTAATTCCTCAAGAGTAACATTGGGTCATTGCACTTCTACAGATATCCTTCATAGGAGCAGAGTGCAGTCGCCACTGAAGAGTACCAGGAAATCAATCTGTACCTAAAGGTCTCTTTTGCTAACAGCTGACCTGTGGCTTTCTTTGAAAGTGGACTACGTTTTATTGCAGGCTGATATCTGGAGACCAATCTCATGTTATCAGTGCTAGTGACAGTCACTCTGAATGTCTGTGACGACTGGAGACGGAGCTTTTGAATGAGAGGCTGTCAGTCTTATCAGCAACCGAGCTTTATAGAGTCAAGACTTTAGATCATAACACATGATTACTCTTCATTTACATAACTGATGAAATGGTTTCTAATTAAACTGGTCGCTGTTATGTTGTTGTGTTTTTTTTTAACTGTTTCATGACGTTACAGAGTTCGCTCATGGTGGAGGAGGGTTTGGTCGCTGTTAATAATAAAACAAAGATTATGGTCTAGATCTGATCCTTTTGCAAAGTGTACAGAGTTACCTCTGGTTTTATCTGATTGATTGATAAACATTACATCATCTTAAAATGAAATCACTATAAATCACAGTTTCTTTTATAAGCATGCAAAAAGGACATGAGTAGAAAGAACAGCAGTTCAGGGTCCTTCCTCTGATTTTACACATGACATTTTCTCATTATGTGGAATACAACACAAACCTGAGATATGACAAGCCTGTGACTCAGTGGATGAGGGAGTTGGTTGTTCGACCTGCAGCTCCTGCAGGCTGTAGCCCTTTTCATATTGCCAGTTAAAGGTGCAACTTTTACGCCCCTGTAACATCTGGACTTTAATATTTATGTCCCTGTAACTCCTCGTCTTCAACATTTACATCCCTTTAACATCTTGCATTCAATTTGAATGTCTCAGCGGTGTGATGGTCGGTGTGATGCCCTATTGGAGCCTTGATTTATCCTTGTTTGGGGATTTGTTAGAGAGCATATTAATTGAGACATTTCACAGTTTTGATCACCTCTAAATCATCAAATGATTTAAAAACAAACCCCCCAGACTTTGGTTATATATCTCTTTTCTAGTCTTTCTGACCACTCAAAGTGCTTTTACACTACTCGTCACATTCACCAATTCACACCACATTTTCTCACTGATGGTAGAGGCTGCTATAGTAAGGAACCATCCGTTTTTCAGTTATCTCATTCATACACAAACTGTTGAACAACAGCGAGAGCAATTTGGGGTTCAGTGTCTTGTCCACATGGCATGGGATTGAACTGCTAACCTTCGGATTGATAGACGACCGATTCTACCTGCTGAGCCAAAGCCATCCCATCACAGATGATGATGCAGTTGAGAGACAATTGAATTGAATGTCTGTCCAACATGCCTCTCACCACAGATACAGTCAGGGACTGCCATAAAAGTATATTATAGCCCTTTTCATTATTAGCCCACATGTGTTTATTGAACTTTTATTAGAAGTCAAATAAATTCAGTAAATATAACCATAGTGGCCAAATAAAGATTTTTTCTGACTTGGGGCAATGAACATTTCTTTACTTTTATCTGTATTTAATGCACTTTCTTTACCTCAGTAGACCAGCAAGGACAGAACAGCAACCTTGCATTGTGGGAGACTTCAAACTAGACTACCCAACTAAGGTAAGGATCATCAATATTGACTGATAGTAATGTCTAAAATGTTCTGATATTGACTGAAACTACAGAGAACACAAGTGACAAAAAGACTAAATCTAAATCAGCTGCCAAAATGAACACTGCATCACTCTCTCCCACTTGAATCTTAATGAATCTTCCTGAATTTAACCCGCTGTGTGTTTAAATTAACTTCAATTTCTATCTGGGAAGAAAACTTCCTGGTAGTCAGGTAGGTGAAAAATGTCAGTGTCTGTGTTCACATGAAGCTCAATCTGACAGTGTCAGGAAAGGTTCAGGAGTTTAGAGCGTGTGAACACAGCTGTAGTGAGAGTCCTCATTTCCTGGTTAACTGGTTTTTCTAGCATCTGACTTTTAAGCTGAAGCCGTTACAGATCAGAAAGTGATGTTGAAATAAAAGATTACTTTATTGTCTTCTTTTTCCTCCTCACCTCTTCCTGTTGTGTTGACCTGTGAGTTAAACTGATGGATGTTTTGTAGCTGTCAGATGTTTTATGCTCAGCTGTGACGAATGAAATCATCTCTAGCAGCTTTCTGTTAAAGCACTGAATCACTCTGTCTGTGTTCAGACAATAGCATGGGAGGCCTTCAGTGATATTCAGGCCCGATGTGTGTTCACCCCTTAAAGGGATCAGTGTCCCTGCTACCATGTGTCTGTTCTTAAATGCAGAACTTTTGACATGTTTAAACCTCCCAACCACACCTCTCATGTCAGGGTCTCTGTAATCGAGAGTTTTGAGAATATCTTCCAGGGCATCTTCATCCCCTCACATCTCCTCTCAAACATTGTCCCAAAAACCACTGCCTGCATGATACCAGCCAGCAGCTCTAACCAGCATCATAAACCACTAGCTGTTATTCTAAACCGTCATCTCCTCCTTCTTCTCTGAATTATGGATTATATTTCACATAGAGACAAACTGGATGGTCAAAGTTATTGCCACAGGCCCAGGCTGCCCAGAGGATCATAAACAGCATGTCATGTTGCTGTTCTTTCACTGTGGTTCAGAATTTCATACCATTCTGCTCTGCAAGAGCATCAGGACTGGCTCAGACTCTCCACTAGCCTCTGTGATGTGGATCCTGATCTTTCTGATGGTCAGACTACAGGCTGTACAGAAGAGCACCAACATGTCCAGAGTCTGAGTCTGCCTTCTTCCTTTTTAATCAGGAAGATGAAGCAGGGTGTGTTTTATGTTCCTGGATTGATAAAGCTCTCTTAAAGGGTCCTGTAGGTGGTCGGCAGCATCTGGTCTAAACCCAGCAGCAGGCTCAGGGCTACCATCCTGGGACCTTTCTTCAGTGTGTTCAAACAAAATATAAGACCTTTATTTTGAAAAGCTAAACAGATAACTTGCACTGCAGTGATAGAAACAGAGGGTAGAAAAATGTAGTCCTCACCTGCAGATTAAAGGCAAACCTCTTTGAGATTACCAATGCGCTAAAGAAGTGTCGATGAAATAAGCTCTTCTCTCCCACGGGGCTGAACTCTATCTGACCCGCTGAACTTGTCAACAGTCGCTGAAATTATGAATAATCACAGTGAGCTACCAACAGCCATGCTAATGACGCCATTAGCATCTCTTATGGAGCACTCAGGACTCCACAGCAGAGGCTGAGCGGTGAGCAGACGCTCTGCAAACGCAGTTTGAGGAATTAACGCTCCCATTGACTTGCATTGACTTTTCCTGTGGAGACACCAAAAGCCAATTGACTCTCAATGACCTTGGTCATCACACCAAATAGCCTCCCATTGAAGCCGCTGAGCAGTTTTACTGTGCACACAAGATAGCATTAAGAGGCTACTTTCATCTGATAAGATTAAATCCTTCTTCTGCCGGCCATTTGTTGATGTAAACACTTTCAGGCTTTATCTGGAGCTGCTGTGGTCGAAGTGTATAGTAGAAATGTTTAATAGCAGCATTTGAGTGACAGGACAGATTCAGCAGTAAGGCTGCAGCTCAATCCTTGTATCTTATATCCGTATCCTTAAAACCTGAAAACCCATACAAGTCAGCAATATTTAGAACTCCTGTAAAGCATAATACGCATGAGTCTCCATGTGTCCATACAGAAATGTTACTTGTTTGTCTGTTCTGTGCTGCTATAGAATTATAGTGGTGCAAGATGGTGGCCTCCTTGAAGGGGACTCCTATCGATTTAAATATAAAAGGCTCACTCTAAGTTGACAAACACAAAATGGGGGACGAGTCAGGACTGCACGCAGGTCAGTTCAGCACCTGGACTCTTCTACTACAGAGCCATGCTATCGTCTGGCTGAAACATGTAAGGTCTTCCTGA
This sequence comes from Notolabrus celidotus, assembly GCF_009762535.1. Taxonomy (NCBI): domain Eukaryota; kingdom Metazoa; phylum Chordata; class Actinopteri; order Labriformes; family Labridae; genus Notolabrus; species Notolabrus celidotus. Next base: position 4,491,601 of record NC_048289.1, read on the forward strand.
AAAAGACATTGTCTGGATGGCAGCATATCTTGAGTCATGTCTGTAACGGTCATCCAGTCTTGGGCTTTGCTGTGTTCCACATACTGTTGATTTTTAAATCCCACAATTGTTTGCAACTTCTTGCTGAAAAAGAATCAAATTAGCTGAGATATGTTTGAGCTGTTTTTATTCAGGGTTACCTCTTAAGCACTTTGTCACTTTTGTTTGTCATGTATTGTCTTGTGCTGTTGTTGTTTTGATGTTAAAAGGAGGCTGACTCACTGCAAACAAATTTACAAAGGAACCTTGAACCTGTTTTATTTTATGCATTACATAACTTTGTCAATGTTTTGTTGTCTCTGTCCCTACCATTTTGAAACATGGTTGCTGGCATCAAATTTAGAATGAGCATGTATTTTTCCTCGAACAGCATTTTCAATCTGCAAACCATTGAATGGATTTTTTACGCACTTCAAAACAATGTATTCTAGTTCCAGTATATGTTTGGCATTTGGGTTAGCCTGATACACTTCCTAGATGATTGTACATTTAAAGTTATTATGAACCGTACCTGTAGAGGTTCTTTTTACATATTTGCATGTTATAGGGTACAGTTTCTTTGAAGTTCCCCTTGGTATATTACCTTCATACTTAGCAAGAAACATTGGGAAATGCTAAGATAAAACTAAGAAGAGATGGCCAGAGGACAAAACAACACATGACCTGGACAATATCATTTAAACTGTGTACTGTACAAATGTTTGGACAAACCTGAGGCTTTGGAAACTTTTGTTTTAAAACTGTGTGTCAGTATATTTCTAATTTAATTTAATTAATTGAACTTGACTGATAATGGGGGGGAACATTAAAAGAATCACGTACAGTTGTAAAGAAACAACGCAGTGTTGTTGGAGCAGAGATCTTTAAACCTGAAAACAAACTTCAGACGGATCCTTTCTGAGAGATTTCGTTCCCCTCTCCTGTGGTCCTCTCTGCTTCCTCCAGTTTCCACCCCTTTCCTCACCCTGATACTCTTCATGGCAACCAAGTGGTTTTGTGTATAAAAGTGCTGCCTTCGATAACACTTCTTCAATAGCTATAACATTGATTTACATTGGACCATGTTCAGGCCTGAGGATCTAACTGAAAGCAAGCTAGTTTCAATCCTCTTTCAACACTGTTGTAAATTTACCACAATGGTCACAAATTTAGCTGGAAATGGCCTTGGCCGTACAAAGTTTTGTCTCCGCTGGGTGATGGGGAACAATGGAGGGAAGCAGACGCTCTTTAGAATGAGGAGAGGAGGCAAAGTTCATAAAAGTTCATTCACATCGTTCGAGGGCCGGACCAGCGGGGATAGGATGGTCAGACATAAAGGTGTCAGCTACAATTTACTCTAACAATTTGGCCATTTAGCTGCAACCCTTATCAACAATGAGTTACAATAAGTAGCTACCACAGCTAAGCATTTTATGGATCCAATAATCGCAAGTAGCACAGTAATAAACAAGAGCCAGGGACAACAGCACAATGCTAAGAAGCCGACGTGGAGTTGAGGAGGGCTGGGTGTAAATCAGAAGGGCTCCAGAAAGAGCAACAAGTTGTGAAAGAGGCCAAAGCACATCTGCCAGGAGAGCTGCCTGTAGCCTGGAAAAACACTGGCTCTCATTTACAGAGTGAAGAGAAGGCTTTAATAAAATGTTAGAAGAGGCATGTAGTCACAAAGTTTTGAATCTCTACATAGAATGACAGTGAACAGAACCTCTAGTTTATGGAGAAAAACAAGGTAATCAGTGAGCCTGTTTACATGAAGCAACAACTCTGGCTCTGAGAAATGAGGCCAGCCTGGAAGTGTTGAGACTTGTGGTTCTTAAAGTGGCACGACATTAAAATACTCCAACGTTAAAGCCCGGGAAAGATTCACTCTAAAGTGAACAAGGTTTTAACTCTCATATTTTCACTGTATTAGGTCTTAAAGGTATACAGTACACAATGAGGGATGTGGCTGCAGGAATAGAGAGCTTTCTGCTATATGTCCCCCTTTTTGGTAAGCTCTTACGAGCAGGTAACAATGTCACTTTAACTCTCCCTGTCACATTAAAGTTACTAACCATAGACCTTTCTGGAGTCCCTGAGCTCCCTTGTCTCATAGGTTCCTCTGGATCTCTGCTGCTGTGGACGTGCCAGACTCCAGCTGCTACAACTACTACTATCCGTCTCACCACTATCATCTCTCTCTCTCTTCACCTCCCTCTATCCCTCTCTTCAACACGGTCTCAGCAGATGTGTGCCTAACATGAGTCTGGTCCTGCTGGAGGTTTCTGCCTGTTAAAGGAAGTTTGTCCTTGCCACTGTAACTTGCTAAATGCTGCAAAGTGCTCTGCTCATGGTGGATTAAGATGAGATCAGACTGAGTCCTGTCTGTAAGATGGGACTGGATCTGATCCTGTCTTGATGTTGGGTCTTTGTTAATAATAGAACATAGAGTATGGTCTAGACCTGCTCTGTTTGGACAGAGTCTTCAGATAACGTTTGTTGTGATTTGGTGCTATAAAAATAAAGATTGATTGATTGATATTTACTATTCCAGGTCTGCCTCTGACCTGGTCAGCATTAGTAAAATAGTCTGTACCGACATCACACACTTGAGGGTCTTGGATGAGTGTTTGGCCAGCGTTAGTAAGGGATAATGTAAAGTGAGAGGATGGTCATTTGAAGAAGAACAGAGACAAAGGGGACGAAGCAGGATTCTTCAGATAAAGTTTGTTGTGATTGGCACTATATAAATAAAGATTGATTGATTGATTGATCAATGTTTTTGCTCACCACACCTTATTTGGTTCAGTTATACATTTTGGTAGATGTTTGTTCAAGTCAGTAAGAGATTTTGGAAGGTGTGTGTGATATGCTCTACACTCACTTGTGGCTTCATAGTTTGAATAAAGAGTAAAAAATACCCTGCCACCGTAAATGGAATCAATCAGAGTCATGGAAACATGATCGTTCACGAGCTGCTCATTGATCAGTTCAGGAATTTGCCACTAGAATGTTGGAGGTGAATGCCGAACTGGAACCAGCCAGTGTCTGTTGAAATCTTTGGTCTTCTCCAGTATCTTGGAAAAATGCAGGTCATCAAGTGCTGTAAACTCAGTGAGTTTGTCTTAAACGGCTTTAACTTCAGTTTCCTCTTGTAAACTTTTAGCAATTCTCAAATTGGACTGTGACACTCGCTGTTTTTTTGGAGCATTGACTACCACTGCTTCACATTTCTTCACTGACGACAGCAGCACATGTTTTGTAAGTTGCAAACGTTTTACCTTCCCTGAAACAGTGAAAAACATCCACATGGGTGAGGCCATTTTTCCTGTTGGAGCAATAGTCTGTGTAACAAATGGACATACCCTCTGTGATGTCGCCATATGTTTCTGAAGCGGAGATTTGAAGCCGATCGTCGGTGGGTGCCATATGGGAAATGCTGACTCAACCTAACTTCCTGTTGACCTAGCAAGAGGCTAAGAGGCAGGCTCTTTAGCCTTGTTCCCGCCTGTCAGTTAGCGAGCTATTCAGACTACACTCGTCTTTTGAACCAGGCTGTAAACATGTTTATTTCTGCTGTAAAGATCGTCTTCTTTGAATGGGTGTGTATGTGGTTTCTGGTGTCTGTAGCCAGCCTCTAGTGGACGGTTGATGAACTGTAGTTTTCCACATTGGCTTCATATTTTAAGACTGGAGGTTGTCGCTTGCTGCACTTGTTCGTCTTCTTTGCAAGTAAATTCCATATATAATATAACATGTAGGATTGTAAATAAGTGAGCTAAAGCAACTTTTATTGATGTTTTAATCTGATAAAATTGTATAAGCAGAAAAATAAATGTATTTCCATCATTGGGAGAGAGTTGTCTGACTGATATGTCACACATACTTAGCAGTAACCAAGAGGAGATATAAACCAGGACATGGAAACCCTAAACTCAAAACAGGAGGGTAAAACCAAGCCTCACTTTAAAAAATACTTTTCAGTGCTCAAGTTTAAAAATACCAGAATTACCCCAACAGAGCTCTTCAACATTAACACCATAGTGATCCATTAACCTTTTACCATCCCTAAAGTGAGGAATAATCTTATCTCTGACCCTGCAGCAAACATGAATCCATGCTACTGGCCTAGTTCCACGGCTCCACTGGATGTCTGTATGGGTTCAGTGCCCTGAAACTGAACTGATCAGTCTGAACTCTGTTTCACCCTCTGTCTGCTCATCTGCCAGGGTCATCAGCCCATCAGCCCTCTGCTTTGATTTCCCTCCCTCTATGGTTTCCAGATTTCTCTCCTATTTTCCTTTTCTCCACACAACTTATTGATTTAGTAAGGATAAAGGAATGTGTGTGTGAGTGTGTGTGTGAGGGGACCACCCACCCTTTGTATGCACAGAGTAAATACATTAAACTTCATCAACATACTTTACCTGTAGTAATGAGCTTTTTTACATCATTTTAATATATTTATTTTGATATCAGAAAAGTTCATTTTAACCTGTTTTTCACAAGTTAACTGTGTGACATAGCCCATTCATTTTTTTAAAAATATTTTGCCATCTTGCACCGCCATATTTCTACAGCAGTACAGAACAAACTAGTAACAGATGTGTTTCTGTATTTAGAGAGTGGCCGCCACAATTCACTGGTTGGATTGGTCAATTAATTTGTATTGATCAACATTTTTTAATGTAAAAAGTTGACAAACGAAGGAATCGTATTTATTGTGCATCACAAGAGGTTCTGGTCCTTCCATGCCACTGTTGCTTCATCAACGGGAGGGGTGAGCAAAGGAGCATTTATCGCTACATGTTCCAATTTCTACACACTGCGTGACACAAGGGAGTGTCGCATGAAGACGGGTAGCTTGAGGAAGCAGCTCACTCAGTAGTTAGCATTTTATTGGCAAACCAAAAATAATGCTCACTGACTTTTTTTTGGTTCATGCAGCATGGCCACAAAGAACGATAGAAATCATCTGGGATTTTATTAAGTTATATTTTTTGGGCATTTACCTTTAATGGACAGGACAGTTGGAGAGACAGGAAATTTGGGGATTAGAGAGTTTGAGAAGACATGCAGTAAATGCTCGAGGCTGGAAACATGCAACCTCTGCGACGAGGGCTATAGCTTCTGTATATGGGGCGGGCTTAGACTGCAAGGCCAACGACGCCCAGATAAAAATCATCTGAAGGGATTGATCACCAATTTCTTTTTCTAGAGGTAAAAGCTGACTGTGATGCAACAGCAGTCTGAAATCATGTAATCAATATCTGGTGTGCTGGTCCTCTGCCAAGCATGGCATCTCAGACGTTCGATATGAGTCTGGTTCCTGCAAAACTCAAGGGTCTCCTGATAAGTCAAGGAGTGGAGAGGACTAACGGACAGCTTTGTTACATGAAGCTGAGTTAACAAGAGGGGCAGCAGTCCTCTGGCTCAGTTATCATCCACAGGAAAGGGTAACGCACTAAGGTACTAAGGATTAGCTTTCGCTTTGTTTCAATGCTGAGCTGGAAAAAACAGGACACCTCATTGCATCTTCCTGTTCACAGTTTGTCTTTAACACAAAGGTCTGCTGAGCTCATTTCCTTTAATGTTCATCTGACGTTAACTTGTGAACCTTTGAGGTTTCGGTGGTTGTATTTTTTTGAGTATTAGTAATCATCATGGCATTAGAATAGTGTGTTTCTCAAACGCTGCAATGATCTCTGATATAATGACTATTCAACCTTTGGATTCAAAGACAGGAACAAAATATACATTTTCAGTAAAACAGCTTTATTAAATAAAAAGCTCATACAATATAACATTTGTCACATAAATAAGTTTGGGTAAGATAGAAAAGTTATATAAACAGTGTCTACATTACATATTTACATCTTCCTATAGATACACCTCTGGCTTGATTAAAGTGTTCCTGTCTGCGTATAGTGCCTCTCGTTTAGTTTGCTCGATACAAAACAAAAATTACACAAACAAGTCCAACGTATTAACATCTCCATGTACAATGATAAAGAATCTACAATATGTACAATTTATACCAAAAGAGTCACATTAACGTGTCTGGAAATAAGATTCACACTTATTTTCCTTCTGAGTCTTTGATCGATTTCCCGTCACTCCACAAGCTTCTTGATTATACTGCTGCACAGATGATTTCAGACTCTTGGGAAAGCTCATATTTCACTCTACACTCCGCCCTAAAGTTTAATTTTCATAACTGGTAAACTTGGTTGGGAGATTGTCCACAGGATACACCGTAGGTCCTGTTTTCATGGTGGGCGGCCCATTTAAAAGAGTCCAGTGACACTTGGTGACCACTTCTACCAGGAAGATCTTCAACAGGACCTTAGCAAACTCCTTCCCTACACACATCCTGGAGCCGCCCCCAAACGGGATGTACTGGAACCGGGACGAGTCGCTGGAGGGTTTGGTCATGAAGCGCTCCGGCTGGAAGTCTTCCTTGTTGGGGAAGATCTCAGCCACATCATGGGTGTCGCAGATGCTGTAGATGACGTTCCAGCCTTTTGGGATTTGGTAACCCTGAAGCAATAAAAAGAAACAGTCAGTAAGAAGGCTGCATTTTCAGAAGGGACTCTGCAAGCTTAGATTCACAGTTTAATGCAGTTCAAAGAGATTTCTGTGAACTTACATTGAGTTCAAAAGTCTTCAGAGCCACTCTGAAGCCTCCGGGAACAGGAGGGTTGATCCTCAGAGTCTCTTTGATGACACAGCCGGTGTATTTCAACTGCTCCAAGGACTCGATGTCCAGGCTGTGGAGGTCCATACCCTGCTCCTCCTGAAGACAAACAAACAAAGGAGACGTTAGGAAGAGAAGCAACTGAAGCCAGGAGTAATCGTTTCAACACAGCGACTCTGAATAACAGAGCTGGTTTCAAAGGTCGACTCAAACTTTAATTGGTGGTGTCGCGAACTCAAAACAATCTGACTGTTTAAGTTGTTTACATTAGATTAGCTTGTTAGCCCTGTTGGCCTTCTAAGCTCAGGATGTCTAATCTGATCTGGGTTTAACAATCTGACTCTAATGAGCTTTACTGAGAAAGCTTCAATGTGACAAAAGTATGTGTTTAACTAAGTCTGAGACAATAACTCAAAGTATGCAGATAACAGCAGAACATGAGGGAAAGACACCATAAGGTGTGATGAAGTCATTTCATACTAATCAAAAACTCTTCTTTGCACCCCGAAACAGTCACCTACACATCATCTGAGCTGCCACCATGGCTGTTTTTGAGAAGCAAAGAAAGAATTTGACCTTAAAATGGCTAACAACCAGCGTGAGTGCGTTGGAATTGGCTAATAAGAAAGTCCAAGTAGGATATTTTGGTCGTAGAAACTAGAAACTTAAAGTTGCGTCAAATTTGGAAAACTAAATCAAAGACAGACCCACTAAAAAAAGAATAATGATGTGTGTTTAATTACCTTTTCCATTAGTTCCTGTCTCAGTTTATCCACAACTTCTGGGTTCAGGCCGAGGAACATGACCAGAGAGGTGGCCGTGCTGGCCGTGGTCTCATGGCCTCCAAACAGCAGCTCTGTGGCAGACTCGTTTATCGCCTGGAAACAGAAACATATTCACAGATGAGTCCAGACCCAAACCAGAACTATTGCTACTCTGAAAACTGGAGTAAACCAGGGGGCAGTTCTTGGTAAATGTGATGACTTCAGTACCTGCAGGCTGATGGGTTCCCCGTTCTTCTTGTTGTTATCTATGAGCTGCTGCAGAGCGTCTCTGTGTTTGGACTCCTTGTCTGACTCCTGCAGCTTCTTCTTGATGTTCTCCTCGATCTTGGAGTGGATAAAGTTCCTCGCCTTCAAACCCTGATGAGAAATAGATGGAGGTGAAAAACAACATAAGGAGTCTGTATTTACTACATGTAAACTGTATTAGCACACAGTGAGAGATTATCCCTTTGCTTCTTGCTTCATGTGCATTAAAAAGACCAGAGTCAGGACCTTTGATCCACTTAACTACAATCAATTTACATCAAGTAATCATTCTTTTCATTTCATTACAGAGGAACTGTCATGTACTGTCTTGTATTATTCCACAAGCTAAAGGACAGTCAGTTATCGGTCTAATAGAAAGCACAGCGACATGAGGAGTGTGTGTTTCTCTCTTACCCGGTACAGTCCGCTGAACGGCACGTCGATGGGCAGAGAGAACAGATTCTTGATCATCTCCTCGAAAGCTTCCACCAGCTCCTCCTCATCAGTCTTGATCTGCTCCGGCTCGAAGCCCAGGAGGATCCTCATGGCGATGCGGAACATCAACCGCTTCATCTCTGGGTAGACCAGCACGCAGGAGTCCTTGTTCAGCCACTCCTTCACTGCAGCCTGCACTTCTTCCTGGATGACGGGGATGTAGAGTTCCAGAGCCTCTCTGGAGAAAGCCCGCATGATGGCCTGGAGGAGGACAAGGAGGGAGGTTAGATTTGGTAAAACTGGAGTCCATGCATCTTGTACTGTTTTCTACATAAATGATGTTCTTTATGAATTAAATACAAGTCACTTTAGGGCTGATACAGAGTGAGAATAATTTAAAATGTGGTCCAACATAGTCTGAAGTATATTTGTCATATATAAGCCAAGTAAGTTCACTTTTCTTTTAGTGTGTGAAACAACCTGTCGCTATTTTCATATTTCAGTGGATTTTTCTAGACTACTTACTACTCTGGCAACTTAGAAGATTACTTCTTCCAATTTTCAGATACAAGCATTCATAAAACTTTCATTATTTAATGGGATTAAACTATCACCATGTTAGTTTACATCCCTCCTGAAATTTAGTCAGGTAAGATGAGCAACCAAGGAGAGGAAAGCGACTCATGGTGCATGCTCCTCATCATGCTGATAATCATAAGATATCTATTCAGAAATAAACTGTAGTATTTTCAAAAGTTGGATAAGTAAGAGAAGAAGATCTATGCACTATAATAAAAGTTTCAAATGAGTGAACCTACCTTCTTCTTGCTCTTGTGTTGAGCTCCGTGCACATTAGAGAGGGTGTCCGAGCCCAGGATGGTGCGCACAGAAGCGGGCCATTGCACGGACACGAGTTTGTGCTCCCCCAGCAGAATCTGCTTGACATTATCCGCTCCTGTTACGCGCACCGTGGGATTTCCAAAAAGGTGTGTGCGGTAGATGTATCCGTACTTCTGCCTCTTCATGCGCAGGAACTTTCTCCTCTGCAAACACAGAGACAGCAAAGGTTGAGATCGATAAACAAACACTGATCACACAGCCTGAACAGACGCGCAGGTACACCGAGTCAATTAAAAACAATGAGGTAAAAGTCATCAGTATAAAGACGATCTGTGATTCTTACAAAACTCTGTCATTATGAAAAAAATATAATAAATTGGAGTCTGAAGATTTAAAAAAAGTGAGGTCTTAAAGCTCTAAAGAAAAGTATCAAATCCAACATTAAAGTTTAAATCTCTCCCCATGGCGCGCTTTGAGCATCCTCTCTGGATATTAAAGGTGTAAAGGTAAAGTTGAGCAGCTGCGGTGTGCTTACCTGCAGGATGAGCTGCAGCGTCTCTCCAATGAAAGGTAAACCCATGGATCCAGGGGGCAGCGGGCGGGAGCAACTCGGGTCTCTTCCCCGGATCATGTAAACCTCCCACAGCTTCAGCGCCACCAGAAAGAGCAGGACAGGCAGCACTAAAGTGCACAGGAAGGTGGCCAGCAGCGTGTTCAGAGCCATGTTTGCAGGAGAGAAGTAGTGGAGCGCAGGTGAAGCTCTGTCAGCGACGGAGGCTCCGGGCTGCTCATCCTGCGCTTTTATAGTCTGCAGGGTCCGCGGGTCAGCCTGTTACCTTCTCCTCCCTCAGATAAATTAGTTCACTCAAAGTTCATCTTTAATTGTGGGTGTCGTTGGGCTCCGCCTCCGGCCTGTACTGGCTGACTCGCTTCACCATTTGTTCCAAGGGCCGCATCTTTAATCCCTACCTCCTGTTGCACGCAGACAATCCACCAGGATTTCACTGAGAAAAGGTGATGATTCCCCGCGAGACAATGGGAGCGCGGCCCAAGACGCCTTTGTTGAAACCAGGCAGCTAGTTTACACACTCATTAGCTCGGCTTAAGCCCCGCTTGTAGGATCAGCAATCATGCCTGCAGGGCGGCCTGCATTCAAGAGCAAAATGCTTTTAAGCAGCACATTTTCAGCTGCTTACAAACATGGAAAAGAGGCTCGAAGAATGTCTTAATCCCTCTCCATGTGGGACTCACTGGTGCCACTCACAGTTCAGCCTAAATCTTCATCTATTTGACTTCATTCTGCAGGAAGTGTCTGCACAGTCACACTTACTGTTTGATTTATGCTCCTGATGTCACAGTGTTTCAGTAGAAATATGATGGATGATGATGATAAACATCTCTCTGTCCTCTCGTTGACTCACTTTCTATCACCCTGTTTTCAGGCTGAACCTCCTAATCTCCAACAAGACTTTAACCTCCGCATGTGTGTGTGTGTTATAAAAATGATATCTCTCTCGGAGAGTTCAAACTTGGGTCAGCTGAGAAGGGCGGGGGGGAAACGCGCGCGCACACACATAAACATGCATGCACGCACACGCACGGAAGGTTCTCCCTGCGCCGCATGTAAAGTAAACACGGAGCTCATCTCACCACATCCTCACTCCGCATTTGGACTCATGTTTTTTACGATGTGCCATAACGTCAGGTCGTGTCTGTGCATGTGCGCTTGCACGAGTGTGCGTATGTGTGTGTGCGCGTGTGTGTGTGTGTGGCAGGGCCAATCGGTCAGAGTGAGACAGCTTGGCTGCTGTTTTTACAGCGACACATTACATGGATGATCTGTTTGTTCTGGCTGACTGTGTGCGCCCTGAGCTTCACCCCTGCACGAAGGCATGAAGGACTATCACTATCACTGTTACAGCCTTATCTCATATATTCATCGCATATATTATGTATTACCTGATCTTCCATCACTGCTTTAATGTCGAATTCCAGAACTGATCTTTTGACTCCGTGCTGCTCACAGGCAGGGCTGGAGGGGCCTCTGAGGACACCTGTGATTTCTATTTAAGTATCTGATTTTGCACACAGAGAAAATATGAGTAATCTCTGCATTTTAGGAAGTTATGCAAATATACTTTAAAATATAACAACCATGAACTTATTTTTTTATATACTTTATTGTGTCAATATTATGCATACATGTGATACATTTCTTACAGGTTCAAACCTTTTTAACTCAACATGTGTGAAATTTGTGACCCTCCACCCATACAAAATCAGAAGGTAAATTATATAAAAACACAAGATAGAAAGAAAAGGGAAAAGAAAGAAAATAATAAAAATAAATAAAAAAGTAGGTTATAAAAAATAATCAAAACTAGGATTTAAAAATACATAAATACATTTATTAATAAGGCAAAAAAAATAAAAATAGATACATATATATATATACATAAACCATGAACTTTTAAATACACAAATTAGACACCCACTGACCCCCACCTTATGTCACCAGAGACATATTGTATTTTCAAGTCCTGCATTAATTATGTCTGATCATATGTTATTGAAGTTAAACATGATCCCATTTGTCTTCATTTCACACCCTTCAAAGATATATGTCACATGTTTTTCCTTCTTTTATCTTTTAAATATATTTAGGATTTATTTTATAAAAAACAATGTGTCATGGCAGAGGGAGTGGTGTGCATCTGAATTCATTATTTATTCCTTGTGCTTCCAAAACACTAAAAAAATATGATAAAATGTAACAAAATATTCTTAATTTTCTCGTATTCGTCACCTGTAACTCCAGATCCTTCTTCATCCTCCTTCGCACCCAGTTTGTGACTGAGTTTTGGGAACAGTATGTAGACTTTTCTGTGGCAGCCCTTTCTTCTGTGAATGCTTCCTGATTATTTCTTACAAGACTTCCTGGAAGGATCCATATCTGAGGGGGAAAGTTTGAGTTTGGCAATTTTTTTTAGCAACTTACTTGAAAATTCCAGTTTTCTGATTTATTTCCTTCACTGATAAGCTTCACAGAAAATAAAACTATTTAAATAGAGGTCATGCGTTCATAGAAGGAAGGAGTTGGTGCCTGATATTTAGAGGAATAAGATGAAGCATTGAGTTTTTAACATGCTGCAAGTTATTGTTACTCTGCAGTATGATCTTCTCACCAATACAGCTGTTTTTCATGTAGAAGACAAAAACACACGACATTGAGTCTGTATTGAGCGTGAGCCACGTTGTGAATGTAGAACGCTGTGTTTGCTGCTCTCTCAGACAGACAGCAGCGGGTGATGCTTGTTCAGGGTGAATGGGTTTCCAGCTGCTCGTGTTGTAGCTGGTGAGTTTTTCTCATCACAATGTGAATGTGTTCAACAGGATTCTGCTGTTCAGGTGTGATAAAGCAGGAGGGAGGGAGGGTGAAGGGAAGTTCAAGTGTAGGCCTTTACCTCATGTTACTGCTCCACTAACTCACTGTAAACTTGCAGGACTGTCGAAAATCTGCAGCTTACTGCTGACACGTGTCCTGTACACAGCTCAGACTGTGAGTGGAGATGGTGCAGCTGTCAGTGTCCCACTTTGAGCAGTTTGGTCCAAATATATTCATCCTGCATGGCGTTAGATGAACCTTTGCTGGAGACTAATGACGGAGCAGTCTCACGCACAAGTCATCAAATACAGCAGTTTGATCGGTGGCTTGATGCTTTCAATTCTGACGTGGAAGAAGCACCTTTTCAGTGATGTTTCTGGAGGCTGTGGTCTAGTTCACTGTTTTGTTATTACATTAGAGGCAGGTAGTGTAAAGAGTGCTATAGTCAGTATGGGGTAGTGGGGTGGGTTCTGATCTGTAGGTTAAAATATATTGGACATTGGACTAGTCAGTCTAGTCAGTGTTGAAGGTCTAGTCTAAGTTCAGTCAGGAAGACTTTACTCTGCATGATATTTAATTCTTCGTTCCTTATGTGTGGTCATCAGCTGTTCTCACCACCTGGTCATATCTCAGCCTATCATTTTGCTGCTGCCCATTTTGAGTATGTCTCTCATCCCCACCCAGTTTCGCAGCCTCTTCAACCATCTCCTGATCACCGCCTAGTCTTTGCAGTTCTGATCGGCTCCCATATGTCATCATCCTCAGATGTCTTCAGCACCTCCAACTCCAGTGTCTGAGCTCCACGGGGGGACAGGTTTTGCAGACACCCTTCGATCATCCTCTCTGTAGAATTCAAGCACCAAAGAGACTCTGACAATAATTCAATATCACTCAATCTTTGTAAAATAAACATCTTCCCTTCATTAATGTGTCTCTCCTGATTGAAGTGTAATTGTCCTGAAGGTAAGAACATATTTTTGTCAAGTGCATCAGTCCCACAAGGTAAATATGGTGTGTTAGTTCAGGAACATACTAGACAAGAACACTGTAAGTCATTTTGTTTCCAGTATTTTCAGGTTTCAGCCTCTAATTTCACTACTCTCTAATTTTAAGTCTGTAGCTGTTATAATTGTCGCGAGTTACATCTTTGGGTTAGGGGCCTTTTATTGAAGGCCGCGAGAATTGAAGCCAATGCGAAAGTGTTAAAAACTGCAGTTCACTGAGTGTCCACTTGAGGCTGGCTCCGGAAGTATAGGAGACCACATACACACCAATTCAAAGAAGACAATCTTTACAGCAGAAATAAACATGTTTACAGCCTGGTTCAAAAGACAAGTGTGGTCTGGATAGCTCAGTCCTTGATTGGCACACACTGTACAGGGGGTGAATTTTTTCACAAGGAAGCAATATCGAAAATATTAAGATTTCGAGCTTTCCATTATTAGAAGCACAGCTGACTTGACTGACAGGCGGGAACGCTGTAGCTGTTGGCTAGGAGGCTCAAAGCCCGCCTCTTTACCTCTACAGAAGTTAGGTTGAGTTCAACATTTCCAATATGGCTCCCGCCGACGATTGGCTTCAAAACAGTGCTTCAGAAATAGATGGGTGACGTCACGGATACCATGTCCATTATTTATACGGACTATGGCTTTTACGCAAAATAAAGATGAAGCTCACTGGCATGGGAAAAAGTATAAACCCTGTTCTCAAGTAAAAGTGTTGATTGTCTGAATATTTTTAAGGCTCTGGTCATGAGCTCCTCTGAATTGAGGTTGATGGACTGTTAAAGAAGAATAACAAAGTGTCTGACCCCCCTGTGAAATAAATCAAACTGCTCTCTGAGTAAATCTGGATCAATCCATCTGTGCTGCTGTGATGAAAAAATCTGAGGTAGGCTGTACAGCTGATGCACACATGATCAATCCACACATCTGTTCATGTATTTTACACACACACACACACACACACACACACACACACACACACACACACACACACACACACACACACACAGCAGAGAGTGCGCAGTCAGCACAAGTCCCGCGGCGCGTGTTTGTATCTCTCCTCCTCCCGCAGCTCGCGCGCTGGCTGACCCGCTTGTGACCCTGACATCTCGGTGAACCCTCGCGCGCAACCAAGTTCACCAGAGAGAGAGAGAGAGAGAGAGAGAGAGAGAGAGAGAGAGAGAGAGAGAGAGTTCATTTAACACAAACAGTTGATCTTCCTGTTTAAACACTTGTAATGTTTTATTGTGTTTAAATGTAAAACCAGTCACTGAGTCACTTTATGAGCTCTTTGTTTATGACACTGCTTTCTCATTACTAGACACTAATTCTAAATATTCTACTTTTTAAAGTTATTTTAACTTTAATTTGAAAACCTTCTTTTTTTAGGCTTTATTAAAAAATTGTCTGTACTTCTCCACCTCTCACTTTCTTCTCTGTACTTCTCCCTAACACCATATGTTCACAGTTAAATGAATAATCCCAGTGAGACCAGGACTGTGGTGTCAATAAAAGCAAAATATGTCTACAAATAAAATGAAACATAGTAATAATAATAAATTCATTTATATAGCACCTTCTCAAAACACAGTTATAAAGTCCTTTACACCAATGGTACACATAGACAGGCTTAAAGGATTAAAGTAGCATTAAAAGCAAGGAAAAACATGAGGTGTAGGACCTGAGGTGTTAAAAGTGTGTGAAAAATACAGTGAGGTTGTGCTGAAATAACAGTGAGTAAAACAATTGAGCCAATAAAACAGTAGAACTGGATTCAAAGTAAAACAAATTAAAAACAAATTAAAAAAAATCAAACATTAAAATCAGCTAATTTATTCTAAAAATGTCTTTCTATAAAAGTAAGCTTTTAGGAGTGATTTAAAAGCAGGTACTGTAACATGTTTGATGCAGAAATGTGCCGAAGAAAAACTAACACATCTGAAATGATGAATGTATTTGCTCCAGAGGTACGGAGCACACTACCCTGTCTTTAATACTACAAGTCTGTGTGTGAAGGGAAACTTCAGCCAGGTGAGTGGACATGAATCAACTCTGTTTATGGTGAGTGTCCCTCCTGACGTGTGGGGTTTGTAGTTTGAGGTGCATTCTCAGCAGGAGGAGGTCAGGGTGTCAGGCTCCAGGTTCAGCATGAGGTCACTCACTGTGATCCACTGACTTCACTTTCTCTCTGTCTCAGACTCCAACAGGAAAGAGAGGAGAGAGGGGGAGGCTGTAATATAACTTTATTATTTATGGTACATACATTTATCTGAGGCTGAGGGCTGAAAGTCCAACACTGTGTGTGCGTGTGTGTGTGATATCATCTGAACAGCTGAGTCTCTGAAAACTCCAACTCTGGATCTCACATTAATGAAGCTGAGGAGCAGCTTTTGTTCGACTTCTTTATGAGGGCTGATTTCAAACATCCATCACACCAAAAGTTTGTGATACAAGCTGCCACACATTGACTCTCATCCTAAATATTTAGAATACAAAGACTACTGGCCGGGGTCCTCAAACAGGGGCAGATCCAGACAGAGTGCTGAGCTAGGATTGGCTATTTGCCTTGTTAGAGGTGGGACTCGTTTTAAATCAAGTATTTAGGCTGTTTTGCAAAAAGCTGCCAGAAGTCTTCACTGCATTTATGCAAATGTCCTTTTGTTTGTCCTTTGAATTATTACTTTAGACATCTCTTTGAGTCTTTAAAGATCTAAGCTAAGAAGATTTAGATGTCGTTTTATTTTGTGACTTTTCAGAATTAAAAATAAATAAAACAAAATAAAGTAACATCTTTTTGACACTGTCATGTAAGTAGTTAAAGTAGATAACTGGGGGTAGAAAAGATAAATAAAGTATATATTTGTATTTTTCCTGACATACTCATGCCACCCCTACAAAAGTCAGAGCCCCGGTTTGGCCACCCCGATCAAAAAAGTCTGGCTCCACCCCTGTCCTCAGTGACCCAGAGATTAGCCACTGTATCAACATCTTTCACTGCAACATTTTACTTCTTCTTAAAACCTGATTGATTATGTAACAAATGCCAACCAGAAAATCAAAACAGAGAGTTACTAAGTGATTCAATTTAACATTTCTTTCTGGAGTCCCTGAGCTCCCTTGTCTCGTAGGTTCCTCTGGATCTCTGCTGCTGTGGACGTGCCAGACTCCAGCTGCTACAACTACTACTATCCGTCTCACCACTATCATCTCTCTCTCTCTCTTCATCCCCATATCCCTCTCTCCAACACGGTCTCAGCAGATGTGTGTCTAACATGAGTCTGGTCCTGCTGGAGGTTTCTGCCTGTTAAAGGAAGTTTGTCCTTGCCACTGTAACTTGCTAAATGCTGCAAAGTGCTCTGCTCATGGTGGATTAAGATGAGATCAGACTGAGTCCTATCTGTAAGATGGGACTGGATCTTATCCTGTCTTGGTGTTGGGTCTTTGTTAATAATAGAACATATATAGAGTACGGTCTAGACCTGCTCTGTTTGTAAAGAGTCTGAGGAGAACATTTGTTGAGGCATGAATACAGTGCAACAGTTTCATGTTATAACTATATATATTCTGCATTTATTTGGGGCTTTCTCTAGTCTTCTAACCATCAAGGTGCATTAACATTTCATGTCACATTCACCCATTCACACCCCGATGAATACACTGAATGCAGAGGCTGTTATGTAAAACCCCCACAGTATTAATTAATCCCATCCACACACTGATGAAACAGCACGGGGCCAGTTCTGGGATTAAGTGTCTTGTGGACAGCTTGACCCATATCTTCAGATTGAGAGACTCTGGACTGAGCCACAGCTCTGAAGTTAGTGCACAGGAACAATCAAACTGGAACAGAAAAAGATTTATTCAATGACATTTTGAGTCAATAAAGTTTCATTAACTTGTCATCAAATAAAATGATAGAGTCAGAAACTACAACAACAGCTGAGGAGAGAGGCTGAGGTGGCTCCTTCAGACAGAGGGTTTGTTCAGTGTGAGAGGACATAGAGACAATGTAAAGTGTGTGAGGATATCAGACGTGAATGTGTCTCCTCTTCCTCCTCTGTCTGCCGGCTGTATTGCTGCAGTGAATGCAGAACTTGTTTACAGCCCTGTTAAAGTGTTTGATCCCTGCACTAAAATACTTCTCACTCCTGTTGACGCTCAGGAAGGAAACACTACCCCCCCCCTAAAACCTTCCCCCCTCTCACTGAATTAACACAGGAGTGTAAGATCTGTAAAGGCCTGTAGCTAGATTTAAACACTTTCCAACAGACTGACGGATTATTCTGTGTTACATACTTTATTTCCTCATGAATGGTTAAATTTTGGTACCTCTTAAAGCCAGTGTGATGACTTTTTATAACAGTGTGAAATGAAAGAGGGAAAACATCACAAATGATCTCCTCTGATGCCCTCTCAGTGGAAAACCCATGAAAAGGTGTCATCTGGATGCCCCTCAGATGTATTTATTTTATTGAAATGATTTCATTTCATTTTTCTGATATCTATCTGATTTGATTTTATCGATTTTATTGTTATGACTTTACACCTTTTTCTGATATTATTTAATTTGATTGATTTTATGGTAATTATTTAAATGTACTTTTCTTATATTTATATGATTTCATTTATTTTAGTGCAATTATTTTATTTTCTGATATGATTTTATAATATTGATTTTATTGATATGACTTTATTCTTTTTTCTGATATTATTTAATTGTATTGATTTTATGGTTATTATTTTATTGTATTTTTCTTATATTTATATGACTGCATTGATTTCATTGATTATTTTCTGATATGATTTTATATATTTATTTTATTGTAATTATTTTATTTTATTGATCTTAGTTTTATGATTTCATTTTATTTTGCGTATATTTAAATAATTTAATTTATTTTAGTGTAGTTAATTCATTTTCTGATAATTATCTGATTTTATTCAATTGATCTTATTCTAATGATTTGATTTAATTGATATCAAAGTTATGCTTTTGTTTTATTGATCTTATCGTTAGAATTTTATTTATTTTTCTGATGTTTGTCAGATTTAATTTTTTTGATTTTATGAAAATTATTATTTTTATTTTTTAGTATTTCATATAACTTTCCTCTATCTCATTTTATCCTTGTATCATTTAACCTCTTGCTTTTGTTTTCTGTCTCTGTTCTTTTGTGAAGCTCTTTGAGCTGCATGCATGAATGTATGAAAAGGTGTATTATAAATAAAGAAGAGTTGAGTTGAGTTAAAAAGCCAGAGATGCAGACTGTAATGCAATAATGCATTCGTCAGATAACAAATATGTTGTTGTCCAGTTTAACTATGATTGTTGTGCAGACTGTAAACCAGTGGAGAGCAAACCGAATGAAGTCCTTAACTGGATAACAGTCATGCTGACCAGCTCCTCAGGAAGCCGCAAAACGTTCCAGTCCCTCCTACAAGGGAACTCCTCATCACATGGTAGCTTCTTTGATTGAATACTGTGACGAGGAGCAGGACCAATGAAAGGAGGACATTTTTTTAAATATAATTTAGCATTCTGAGAAGTAAGACAGCTTTATTCCTGTTGTTCTGGCTCTTAAAGGGATAGTTACATTTTTTTGAAGTAAGGAGGATGAACAGGTTTGTGTCGTGTGCATGAACCGTGCTTCCTAAAGATCAGACATATGCCTATATTGAGCGTACACTTACCGACATCACTGTTTGGATGATAGTTTCTTTAAATTAGCTTAGGTGTGAGGTAGAGCTGACCCTGTCTGCAGCACTCGTTAGCTTAGCTTCCACTCTGGCGGCCCTTTAAACAAAGGAGCCGAGCTGCCTGGGATCCCCTGTAGGCCGTACACTCACTACTGACAATTACCTCATACAAAGCCACTTCAAAAATACTAAACTATCCCTTTAACGTGAAACATGATCTGAATTTTCATCATTAGGACTATTCTCCACATTTCTACTTTAGTCTCAGAATCTCACTCCTCTGATTCCCATCAGAACGGACAGAACGACTTCCCTCTTCAAACACTAAATATAAACACAATCTGTCTCATCTTTGTTCTGTCTCTTTGTATCTTTGTCTCTTTGTGTCTTTGTGTTGAGAGCTGGAGGACTGTTTCATAAAACAAAGGTCACAATGTTAAATTAGAGCGGTGGCAGAAATAAACAAGACAGTAGAGCTAAGAGTGCATCGTGACCCTTTGAGGAAAACAAACACATTTCTGTGTGTGAGTGTGTGTGTGTGTGTGTGTTGGCAGGGTCGCTCCTGTCCAGTGATAATAGAGCTCTCCAAATGTCTCTCGCCTCATTACATCTGCGGCGACAGGGATCCTCGCATTCAGGCGCTGACCCAGGCCAAAGTTCACATGCTGTTTCCCAGTTAGCGTGTGTGTGGTGGGACACAGCGAGGCTCCGAGGGAGAGATCCAAGATGACAAAACTTTCACAGAACAAGTGACGCTTCTGTTACTGTGTGAGTGTGAGAGAGGGAGAGGCAGAGCACACACGTCGACATCAGGGCTGGTGGTTCAGTGAGGTGTGATCCGTCTGAATTTTAAAGGCACAGTTCACCCTCATAAAATAAAAACAGAAACTAAACTAACATGTTTGCTTTGCTCACATTGTGGATTCTATTTAACAACATGAGTAAGGAATGTGAACATGTTGGTGTGTATTGATGGAGCCTGAAAAATAAAATTACATCACTTTTTATAACTGTATGCAAACATCCTGGTAGCTTCTTTTTGCAGGACCTTTAACTCCTAAGGCCGGATTCAGTTGATTGTAAGGATGTCCTGATCGGAGTCTCTGATACAGAGTCTTGATCTGATACTAGTATTTATCTAAATAATAAAGTTGCACACGTTTGTTAACAAAAATATTGTGTACTTATTTCATTTAACGTTATCCAGCTAGCATTGTTATAAAACTCACACACGTTCTTCTGTATGGGATCCACAAAACTGGTGGTAATGCAGTAATGTTGACCCCAGCGGTTGATAGCTTAGCTTCTTTGTCAGTTCTCAGTTTCTTAATAACAGGACCAAGCTGACCGGCTTATCCTGTGAGCAATACATGTACTGTTAACAAGTACCTCATTCAACCCCACTTTAAAAATACCAACATATCCCTTTATTCTAAGCACTTTTGTTGCTCAGTCCAATCCACAAAGACAGGTGACCTGATCCTGCACTTTGTAAGTAAATTAACAGTACATTATCATTTAAAGACAGGTCCTTCCACTCGCTCCTGCTGTTTTAAACTCCACACTCCTTACACTTTTATCTGTATGGACAAATTCATTTAAGTGTGCTTGACTCTTTTGATGAAGTTAGTACAGAATGATGCAACAATCTATTTTTTTTGCAAACATACTGATATTAGTATACAAACACTTGTTGAACAGTGTTTTTATCTGTTTTATATCATGCTGATGTGATTTATAGCAGTGGTTCTCAAATAGGGGTTCCTAGGACCCCTGGGGGTCCTCGAACCATAGCGTGGGGGTCCGTGAAATAATTGTTAAAAAAAACCCCAGCATATCTACAGATGAGGACCATTTGCGTCAATGAAACAAGCCCCCATTACTCCCACCCTCGATAGCTTTGGGCAATTGAAACTGATATGATTGCGACACGTCACATCAATCTCTCACGAATCACTCATTCACACATCACTCTGGTCACAACTGTTCCAGCTACTACTTAGCTTTGCTTACTGTCTTGCGAGAATGGAGTCATTGCTAAAGCAGTTCACATAGTCAAGTGATGCTAAGCCAAAGCTAGCTAAATTAAGACATTATGACGACAGGTATATATAGTTTGGTTTTATTTAGAACAGTGACGGGAGACCAAAATGCCTCATGAGTCTTCAGGTGCTAGTGAACCAACCTATGAAGCCAGCCAAGCTAAAGCATGGGCTTAATCCTTTTACAATTATGAGGGGGTCCTTGGAAAATGTTCTCACCTGTAAGGGGTCCCTGGCCCCAAAACGTTTGAGAACCCCTGATTTAAAGACATGCTGCAGGTTGACTCTGTTTACCACTCTGCTCTCAGATTCATACCTGGTGAAACACTGGTATTTGTATATTTCTAAGGCCCTTACTGGAAAGCTTCCCCCCTACATTGCAAACTTGTTGGAGTGGAATAATGGATCCTTTTGACTCACTCTTCTGATTGGCTCGTTCTGAAAGCCCCTCGAGTTTACATCATAGACTGTATAAATAATGGACGTAGTCTCCGTGACGTCAACCATCTGTTTCTGAAGCGATGTTTTGAAGACAATCGTCGGCGGGAGCCATATTGGAAATGTTGAACTCAACCAAACTTTGTGTGAGGTAAAGAGGCGGGGTTTGAGCCTCCAGCCAACAGCTACAGTGTTCCTGCCTGTCAATCAAGTCAGTCATGCCCTTAAATGGACAAAACTTGTAATCTAAAGAACCGTTGCATTATGAAATAATTCACCACTGGATCATCTTCTTTGAATGGGTGTGTATGTGGTTTCCGGTGTTTCTGCAGCCAACCTCAAATGGAAGCTCAATGTACTGCAGTTTTTAACACTTCTGCACGGGATTCATATTTTGAGACCAGAGGTTGCTGCTTGTGCAAAACAAGTCTCAGTCCATGAGCATGAGTCCTTCTTTTGTACCAGGAATGCCTTAAACCGAATCCTTCATAGGAGGTCTTGAGTTTGACTGAAATGATCAAATAAAGAATGCATGATTGTGACATAAGGTTTCGTCTGTACTAAATTAATAATGTGACAGGATTTTTCTGCTTCTGTAACTTCATCATTATTTGCTTTCTGTCTTTTTTAACAAATTCAGGATCAACAAGTTTACACATGATAAAAACGCAGACAGGAGGAGTGTGTACAGAAACGCTCAGACTAAAGAGTGATTTGGAACGGTCATTTATTTTGGATGATACAAATAGGCAGATATTTGAAATCTTTTGGACTGGTATGTACATACTTCACAATTTTACACAGGGTTTATGCTTCAACATAATATAGCATTTTTGTATGATAACCATGCAAATGAGTGGAGAGAAGGTACCAATGTAAGTCACTGAGCTCCTCACACCGTCGAGCCGTTCACCAAGGAAGCAACAAATTCAAACTCTTATTACTGATATAGTATTTACTCATTCGTCTACAGCGGTGCATGTCACGATGTCCACCTCCACTTCTGTTTGTAGCAGACGCACTGCTGTAATATTCTTTACAAAATATGCACTATATACAGTGGCATTTACAAGCAACTTTAAAAAAAGGCAAAACAATCTTCAAAGAAACAAAACTTCAGTTTCAGTGCAAAAGTGCTGCTGAAAGCGGAGCACAGACTCCGAACGTAAAGCCGATAGAAACAGTCTCGTTATAAAATCATCGGGAGTCGCGTGCAGCTTTGAGTTTAGCTTCAACCTGCAGAGAGGCTGCCATGGAACCAATTCATTATTGCTGTGCTTTGTGGATTTACTGTGTGTGGGTTATGAGATTCTAAAGCTTCATTTCACCCTGAGGAACAAAAAGACAAATCAGACTTTGTTAAATATAGAGCATGTATATATATAATCAATAAAAACATAACAACTCCAGAAGGTTTATTTGAAGTTTGTGTCAGTGAGCTGTGGTGCATATCACGAACCCTACGACTGACGGGGTGCTGAGTGAGAGGACGAGGGCAGCACTGATGTCACTGTTTCATGATACCACCTTCATCACAGCTGGAGGTCCTTTGGATTATTAATCTGTAGAGGACTTCTGCAAGTACAGACCAGCAGGTTTAACACGGGACTTCCACCAGATCCGTGTCCGGTCTGTCTCTGATCCGCTGCGGTCTGGCTCCGTGCTCTCTCATCCATCAACACCCACCGGTTGTGTTTTCAGAACGCAGCACGGAGCAGGAACGCTAGACTGCTAGAGTCATGCGACTGATGTTTCTCGTGGTAATTACTGCATTGATAAATCTCCTCCTCCTCTCCTCATCCATGTTGTCTTTATAGTCTTCTGAAAACCTCAGAGTGTTTTATTCTGAAAATTAACCGGATGTTTTCATTTTGTTTTGGTGAAACCTGACTTCCTGTCCCGCTCTATCTGCTCTGTTGAGATTGATGCGTCGTGTTCCGGTATCCGGCAAAAGGACCTGCCGGATCAAAGACGCAGCTGGAACGCAAAGGAGGGGATCCAGTGGGAGTTAATACATTGACTGGAATAGAAACCTATCAGATCTGGTGCTGTGACGGATTGGAGACAGACCGGACACGGATCTGGAGGAATTTGGCCGCAAGACATGCAAGATGGTCCGCAGGTGTTGGGGCCTCACCTCTACCTGGTGTGAACATGTTTGTCTGCAGCTGTAGAATGATGTATGATCATGGACATGAGCAGGATTAAAATGTAATCACATCTAGATCTCAGTGTGTGGATCAGGGAGGTGGAGTTATGGTTCAAATAAATAAATAAATAAATAAAAGGTTGGTAATGAACTATTGTAACCTGCAGGGTTAGAGACACATGACGGACGGCGAGAGACAAAAGCATCCCGTGCATTACTTACATCTACATGGCCTAAATCTCATCATCATGTCGGTGAGCGGTGCAATATTTACTCTTGCGTGGTTCTACAAACATCCAGATTAAAGCTCATCATTTCTAAAGGGTATCTCATTCTTTCTCTCATGAACCCAGGACATGGTTCAATAATGAGGTTTGATGAGGCATTGAGAGCTGCTTACACCGTCAGTCATGTGACTCCTCTCTAGCACGTTGTAGTCATCCCTCCTGAAGTGACGCTGTCGTATGAACTGTCCATTTTTACAGAGGAAGGATTCATTTGTAGCTTTTCCTGGTTTATAACTTGAAGCGATGATTTACTTTTGATGAGTGTTTCCAAACTTTAACCCTGAAGCACGTTCCCATTGCTGTGCTCAAGTGTATCCAAATATCCCGCTGTTTTTTTTGGTATGTGACATCAGATGCGAACCCTCATTTTTTAAGGGCTGCTTAATGCAGGTGACAACAATCCAAACCAAAGCTGTCATCAGGACATCGAAGCCCCTGCTTTTCACATGTGCAGTCTCATAAATACAAGTTTAAAGGGATATGTCGGTTGTTTGAGTTTTATGTCACAACAGATGCCGCTCAGCTCGGCTCCTTCAATGAGAAACTGCAGGGAGAGAGAGCACGCAAGCGAGACTGTTTGATCTACTGGTTTATCTTAATTCCCAAAAGATCCAGAGGTTCTGTTGTTACCAAGTCTCACTCGTGACAGCAAGTAGTTTTCTCGGTTCATCGGCAGTAGCTCACAGTTTACACACCTGCACCACCAGGTAACTCGGGATCTCTCCTGCTCTCCAGTTCAGCTCAGAAGTTTCTCCTCTTTCTTCCTCCATGTGTGTCTGCAGTAAACGGCATGTCTACGTCTCTTTTAGTATCATTCATTATTCATTTTGTTTGTATTTCTGTCTCTTTGAAGCTGCAGACCTGAACAGCCGATCAGTGAGCTGCAGACGGAAGAGCAAGTCTGTGTTGTGTCTGCAAATAGTGTAAAAACAGGCTTACACTGGCAAAGTGAAGTGCTGAAAAAATCCTAAGTAGATTGTAAACCTAAACCTAGATGAGTGCTCGGGTCAGAGTCTTTCAAAATTAGCTAAAGTATGAGAGCAGACTTGGCCCCATCTTTAGATAGCTGTAGCCTAGCTTGCATGCTGTTTCTCCTGCAGTTTCCATTGTGGCTAGAACAATTACTGGTGACACAAAACTCATACAACCCCACTTCAAAAAGACTGAAATATCCCTTTAACAACCTGCATCAACCCAGCTGATATGTGTGTGTGTGTGTGTGTGTGTGTGTGTGTGTGTGTGTGTGTGTGTGTGTGTGTGTGTGTGTGTGTGTGTGTGTGTGTGTGTGTGTGTGTGTGTGTGTGTGTGTGTGTGTTGTTACAGAATGAAGATGTACAGTACAATCTGAGTTTGAGTCACCTTCATATCCAGTCACTCCCTCCAGGTTTAACCCCGTTCACTGGCCGTGAGCGTCGTGTACTGTCGGTGTTGTTTTAAATGTACGATGTGAGGCAGACAAAAAATAACAGCAAGCAAACCATGGAGGGGCTCAACAAAACGTCACTTTCTCATGAACATCAGTCTCTCAAGACGTCATCATCCATTCATCTATTCTGCCATCCATTCATCACCTCAGCTTCTCTTAGCTCCTGCACATGCGCACACACAGGGACAACGGTTCAAGTACGGGAACAATGAGATTCAGTCTTTATCAGAACTAGTAACAGTCCAAAGTTACAACAGTCCTGTAGAAATGCTGTGAAGGACAAACAGAGAGAGGACCCGTCTGATATATGTTGTGAGTGTGTTATGACGGCGCAGGCTTAGATCAAACCTGACAGCCCTCAGCTCTGCCTGGAAGCTCAGCTGATATTCCACCTAAAACCAATAGTGTTGTTTCATCCTGGCGTCTCTGTGCACACAGAAGTCGTTTCACCTCTGATGCTAACCTCGGCCGCCGGTTCAAAGGTGGAACGACCTGGCTCCACCATTCTACTTTTGAGTGTTTTACACAGACGAGCCTGCCTCGCACAGGCTGTGTGAAAGGAGCTGATGCAGGGTCTGAACTAAACTCTGGATCCTCGTTCATGACTTGATCCTATGATGCAAAGTTTATAATAATACATGACCATTTGCATTTTAGTCTTGCGGCTTTCATACTGAAGGTTTCTGATCCTTAGAAAGCCGTTTTATATAAATAAACCAAAGTCACATGGTATGTGCTACACAGGACTTTCACCAGATCCGTGTCCGGTCCGTCTCAGATACGCTGCGGTCTGGCTCCGTGCTCTCTCATACGTCAAACCCCCCCTGTTGCGTTCTCTGAACACAGCACGGAGGAGGACCGCTGGACAGCTGGAGTCATGTGACCGAGGTTTTCCCGCTGTTATTACTTAATAAAGGATTATCCTCCTCCTCTGCTCAGAGATGGACCACAGACGGATCTGCTGGAATTTGGCTGTAAGACATGCAAGATGGTATGATCATGGACATGAGTGGGATCAAAATGTGATTGAATGAGATTGTTTATAAGTAAATAGAGTTTCAAATCATATAAATATATTAATTAAATTCTGTAAATGCTTTCATTAATAGTGATGTCACTGTTGATGTAGGCTGAGTTCAGCTGGATTTAGTTTTCTTTGTACTTTGGACACTAACGAAATACTCTGGTCACCAAATCTCAAGTCTTGATAGTCATTTAGACACGATGCAACATCATGCATCACCGCTGCGGCTGAAGTTTCAACAGTTTAAACTTCTGAAGGGGAAGATGACGGTGCATTAAAGATCTCCATCTCTGCTGTTGAACAGTGCTGTAGTCAGATTGACCTTTGACCTCATTGTTCCAGTACTCGTGTCTCTTCCTGTGCTTCAGTCTGCAGCAATCGTTACGCTCTCACAGAGGTACAAAACATAGTTTGTCTTATCACAGCCGTTAAAAATACTCTACAAACATTTCACTCCTGAAGAGTCCAGTTAACTGTTCTGTATGGACGTGTGTGTGTGTGTGAGTGTGTGTGTGTGTGTGTGTGTGTGTGTGTGTGTGTGTGTGTGTGTGTGTTATTTACATGGAGTATTAAGACAGGTATAACAGTGGGGAGAGGACAGGACTTCATGTGTGTGTGTGCGAGTGTGTTCCCTGCATGCCTTGTACAGTGTGTGTATTGCTGGGCCTTCATGTGTTGTGTAGTTGTCCCTTTACTGTGTGTACTTCCCTGTGTGTTCTTTATATGTCACTGTCTTGGTGTGTGTTATCGGGTCATTAGACGTGTCGCCTCTGGAGGAGTCTCGGCAGTTCAGTGTGTGCATGTGACTGCATGCATGTTTCATTCTTTACTTATGTGTGACACACACTTCTGTCGCCCCTGTTAGTCAGAGTGTGTGTGTGTGTGTGTGTGTGTGTGTGTGTGTGTGTGTGTGTGTGTGTGTGTGTGTGTGTGTGTGTGTGTTTAGGAGGACATGCCATTGACCAGGCTCCTCAGCTGTTTGACCACAGTCTCTATCAGCTTCTGTTTGTCTCTGTCGTTCTTCCTGAACTGAGAGAAGATGTTGTTCTTCTTACTGGTGTCCTTCATCCTGATGACAGACAAACAAACAAACAGAAACATCAGGGTTAAAGAAACACTCAGCGATTTTTACTATTTGTCCCTCAGATCATTTCAGCCAATCAGACACTGATACTGTAGAAGAAGAATACAGTTTTAATTTAATTTCTGTATGTTGGAAAAAAGATGTTGGGACACTTTTTCATCGCCCCTCACTCCGTCTGGACCAGACTGTGAGTCAGGAAGAGTGACTTGATACTGGTTGGCAAAACTGTCTACTCATGCATCACCTGTGACCTTATTTGTTGACTGCTCATCCTACACAAACCAGAGTGGATTTTAAAAAACAAACATGAGCAAGAGAAGAAGCTGCACCTACCCTCTGTGGACTCTGAGCAGCAGCGGAAAAACAGCAGAGAGAAGAGGAAGGGTTTAGAGGAAGAGAAGAAAGAATGCAGACAGAAGAAGACACAGCTACATGCATATTAAGGTTGTTAATAGATGGTTCAATGTTCAGAAAGCTCTGTTCAAATCAGTCAGCTGACTTCGATGCACATTTCACTGTTTTAACATTAAAGGTGTTGGATTTAAATTGACCTTTCCTTTAGAATCATCTACCAGTCAGGGTCCGGGAGGCAGACACCCTCTCTACTTTTAAGAGTAGGCTTCAAACTTTCCTTTTTGATAAAGCTTATAGTTAGAGCTGGATCAGGCTTGGACCAGCTCTTAGTTATGCTGCTATAGGCTTAGACTGACACACTGGGATCCTGTTTTTCCCTCTCTCTCCTCTCTCTGTCTGTCTCTTACTTTAACTCTCCCTGTCCCATTAAAGTTACTAACCATAGACCTTTCTGGAGTCCCTGAGCTCCCTTGTCCTGTAGGTTCCTCTGGATCTCTGCTGCTGTGGACGTGCCAGACTCCAGCTGCTACAACTACTACTATCAGTCTCACCACTATCATCTCTCTCTCTCTTCATCTCCCTCTATCCCTCTCTCCAACACGGTCTCAGCAGATGTGTGTCTAACATGAGTCTGGTCCTGCTGGAGGTTTCTGCCTGTTAAAGGAAGTTTGTCCTTGCCACTGTAACTTGCTAAATGCTGCAAAGTGCTCTGCTCATGGTGGATTAAGATGAGATCAGACTGAGTCCTGTATGTAAGATGGGACTTGATCTGATCCTGTCTTGATGTTAGGTCTTTGTTAATAATAGAACATAGAGTACGGTCTAGGCCTGCTCTGTTTGGAAAGAGTCTGAGGATAACATTTGTTGAGATTTGGGGCTTTATAAATAAAGATTGACTGATTGAATTGTAAACTTATTTACTTAATGGAGAGCATGGTAGTTGAATTTGAGAACATGACTTCATGCTTTCCCTCTAGACTCTGAACTTCGACGTGAAAAAGCACCTTAAGCTGTCAATGCTACCTTGCCTTGAGAAGTGAGATCTAAATGTTTTGGTCTGTGTGAAAGCAGCAGCAGCAGCAGCAGCAGCACTCACTTCTCCAGTAGAGCCAGGGCCGTGGCTGGGTTCACTCTTAGGTATTTGGAGGTTGGCTGGCCGTAGTCTGCCAGGTAGGTCGACCAATCCCACACCATGAACAGGTCAAGGAGCTGCAAACACACAGAGATGTACAATATTCAAAATGTATTAAAAAATAAAAACATATTTTCCCTGCATCGTCTCAAATTTGACAACAGCATAACAGTATGATCATTCACATTAGATACGACTGAAACATCGTGAATCATTCATGTATATTTAAAAAAGGGAACCAGCATGGCCCTTAATACTGGAGCCTGTGACTTCACTTACATTCTGCAGCACAGGGTTAATTCAACCCTTTCTGTAACTGAGGTTTCTGCATCAGCTCTTCTTGGACAATCTACTTTGATTTGAGTCTAACGTTCTTTTATCAAGGAGACCTGACCAGATTATTCTACCTGGCATTCACATGTAACAGTCTGAACACTTTAACAGTTGAAGTTATTTCACATCTGACTTTGTAAGCAAGAATTTGTTCTCTGCAGGTCCATAAAGAACTGGGTCCATGGACCGCAAACACTGTATCCTGTGAGGTTACAGTGATCATAACACTGACTCTGTAGTGTGTCTTTTGGGAGGGGAGAGAGAAAAGTGAAAGATGAAGAGAGAGAAAGCAGGGAGGGGAGGGGGTGCTCCTTCCACGTGACGAGTTTTAAGTGTGAACAGGAACATTAAAATGACCCCCCCATGACCCCTGGTTAACCTGATGGAGATGACCCCCCTACCCCACCCACACACACAGTGTATGCTAATGTCATAGGGTGAAACAGCTGGGTGTGTGGGTCATGTTGAAAGAGCAGTGAAAGAGCAGCTTAGTGATAATAGCATTATTCAGCTGAGTGAGACTCCGACACACTGAGAGGCTTAGCAACAATGCCATTATTCTCACCTGGAGCTAAATGATGAGCCACAGCTCACTGCAACACTCTGTTAACTCACAACAACTCACAAACACTCACGACAAAACACAACAACTCACAGGACTGCAGTCCAAAGCAGGTGTGTGATATCATGTGTATTAATCTGCATTGGTTTTATCAGTTATGCTGATGCAGTCCTGTGCATGCCCTCTCTTCCATTTCAGGAGCTAGAGTCTGATGGATCCTGCATAGTGCAGCAGAGCCCTCCACACCCACCAAATTTGGTCTTCACTTTTGGAAACTCCAGGTGTGTTCTACCTTTTGACCATGATTGGACAAAAACAAGTGGATGGATGGAATTCGGTCTCAGCACATGTGTGTCTGACATGAGTCTGGTCCTGCTAGAGGTTTCTGCCTGTTAAAGGAAGTTTGTCCATGCCACTGTAACTTGCTAAATGCTGCAAAGTGCTCTGATTCAGCATTTCTCAACCTACCACAGAGTACAGTCTAGACCTGCTCTGTTTGGAAAGAGTCTGAGGATAACGTTTGTTGTGATTTGGGGCTTTATAAATAAAGATTGATTGATTGACTGACTGATTGATGGATGGTGGTTTGGACCACCACTGTGTTAGGTTTGTTTCAGGTTTTTGGTTGGTTGGGACCTTTGGAGGCTCTACTACGATTATTAAATGCATTTGCTCCTACAGTAGTTGGGATGGGAGTTGTAATCCGAGGTGCCTGCCTGGACTTGACTTACCTGTAGATTTTTGGGGGGTTTAGTTTAGTTTGAACATTTAGGGCACTGGAAACCTTACTGGGATTAGTTGTATAAAAAAGCTTCTGCTGAGTTCTTTGAGCGACCTGTCTGTTTGTGCCTTTTTTTGATAGTCTTGATATCCAAGATTTTGATGTGCAGCTTTTGTTTAGTCAGGAATCGGTTGTAATCGCAGTATACGCTCCTTAATAATAAACACAATCAAGTCTGTGAGTTTTGGGTGGGATGACGGGTGGGTCTGCTTTCTTTGCTCTCAGTTAATGTACATTTTAATTTGTTGCCACAGCTGTGTGACTTGTGACTGTTTTGAAAAGATGAAAAGCAAACATTTATATTTTCTGCGTTACCCTTTCTCCTTGAGCCTCTGGAGGTTCTACTATAGACCATGGGTTCCCAAACTTTTCAGGCCACGACCCCAAAAATAAAGGTGCCAAAGACTCACGACCCCCACTGTCCCTCGAGGTAATTAAATGTTGCTTCTTACTTCATTTAGCTAGTCTGCAGAAAATAAGCTTAGCTACAAGCACATGTTTTCTGTGCTTTATGAATTAACCTGCTGCTACTGATGCTGTTGTCAATATAATTACAATGTGTAAAAGATGCAATCTTAGATTACTTAAAACATTTTTTTTTAATTCTGGAAAACTTCTCGTGACCCCCTTTAGTGTCTCCCAACCCCCACTTTGGGAACCCCTGCTATACACGATGAGGAGACTAGTAAACAGGACTGCTAAATAACCTAAAATCTGTCTGCATCAAAGTATGTCTTGGTTTACTGATGCATGTGAGGAAAGGCTCCCTGAGTAACATCAACTGAATCTTAAGTTCAAAAATGATTCTTTAAATTCCTGGCTTGTTTAAACAGTTATTTATTATCTTTGACAGATGGTAAGCTTTTATTTTCCCCCCTTATTAAGGGCTTAAAGGAATTTAACCTACAGCTACAGTAAGGAACTTTCAATTAGTGATCGTTACAGTGACCCCTGAGGGTGAAGTGATGAGTGTTATCTCTCAGCTGATCATGTCCTGTACTTCAGTAGTTAGTGTTTTATGATGAAGAATCTCCTCCTGCTTTCTTTTACTGTATCACTCACTGTCAAACTTTGCTGTTTTTGGTGGCATGCATTTAATCTCGCCTGGCAGTGACCAGGCATTTATAAAAATAAATAAAAAGAAAAATAAATGTTGGAAGAATAAAAATGACAAAAAGTAAAAGATTAAAAGAATCAGAAATCTAAAATATAAAAAACAAATTATGAAATTAAAAAATCCTGCCAGTGATGCTGCCTAAAAAAGTTTAAAAACCATGCTCAGGTGACATCTTCTGTAAAAGCCCATTGTGTTTTTTTAAAAGAGATTTAAAAGAGGATAAATATCTCTGATCTGCTCTGGGAGGTTGTTCCAGAGGGCTGGGGCTCTGACAGAAACGGCCCCAGCTACTGTGAGACGACGAGCAGAGCCTCAGCTGAGCACCTCAGAGTGCGACCGGGCATGTACGGGGTGAGGAGCTCATATATTTACTGGGGTGTGAGTCCAGAGCGTCTTTAAAAGTCAAAAATAAAATCTTAAAACTGAAACAGGAGTGATGTGGACTTCTAGCGAGGAGTCAGGCTGCAGTGTTTTGGACGAGCTGTAACTTGTGCAAACTGTTTGTTTAAAGATGTATACAGTGAGTTACAGTCGTCCAAACGGGGAGTGATAAAAGCATGAATGACCGTCTTAAGGTTTTTCTAGATAAAAATAGCTTTTTGAATTTCTCCTTAGCTGAATAAATCAAGTCTATCTAGTCCGTGATAGTGCTATCAGCTTTATAGGCTCCTAAAAATCGCCAGTTCAAGGAGGGAAACCTGTCATGTCTTGTCTGCAGAGTGTAGAGACATGATGGTGGCACAAAGCAGCTTTGCCTCTGTGAAGCTACAGCTATGTGTTTACAAACTGTTCCTCTGTACATCGCTGTGATGCGATGTGAAATCACACACTAGGTCACCATGATTATCCCAGTGCAGATTTAAATTTTTAGGTACAAAGGTGTGATGATGACAGGACTTTGTTACGATGCTGCTGCAAAGTTGCGGCTATAGAGACGTCAGTAATAATTTAGGTGTTAGAAACTTAGCATGTTAGGGACTGGTATAAATATCACTCGACACACTAATTTAAGGTCTAACCTTGTCATAAGTCACTGTCTTGATGCTTTTGTGTTTCTAGATATTAACTTCAGTGTTTGACTTCCTGCTCTACAGCTGCTCAGTTTCATCCACATAAAGTATCTGTGGTGGATGCTCGGTCACATGACTCAGACAGGTGTGTGTGTGTGTGTGTGTGTGTGTGTGTGTGTGTGTGTGTGTGTGTGTGTGTGTGTGTGTGTGTGTGTGTGTGTGTGTGTGTCATTGTGAAAAGGTCAGCTTGTCCTGGGAAAGATTTACTCAGAGTCATTATAGTGAATGTTTGCTCCAAATTCCAGCAGCTAGCCTCTTGCAACCATTTGGCTGATTTTTTTTTTGTTAGGATCAGAAAGAACTGCTTTACAAATGTTGGAGACAGCACTGTTCTCTGCAGCACTGATGAAGAAATGCTCCTGTACTTCAGAGGCTTTAGGAGATCTGGTGTTCCATCAGCGCTGCTATTCTGCCGCGTTCTGTTCACCTGGCACTTCTTTGTCGCTGTTTTGCGTGTACGACCCTCAGCAGAGACAGTAAGGACACAAGGGAGTTCAGGCTGTTCACTCACAGCATGATAAACATGCTCAACGCCATAACCAATAATTTACAGAGTTCAATTTGATGGCAATTCATTTTGTCATGGATGTTTTTGGACAATGTTGACTGATCCTCGCAATAAATGTAATTTTTGTTTTATTTATTTATTTATTCTAATCATTGTTTAAACAACATCTATCTATCTATAAATTAAAATCATTGTTCTAAATGTATTATTTTATTTATTTATGTATGATTATAATTTTTGTAACAACATTTATTTATTCATCTATTATAATCATTGTTTTAACAAAATGTGTCTTATTTATTTAAAAATCTTTATTTATTGTATTTATTTATAGTATTTATCTGATCTGTCCACTCTTACTTGTTGTATTACTTTTACTGTATTGATCTTATTCTATTTTTAAGTGTTTTTTTTGTAATTATGTCTTTTATTATTTTACCATTACTGTTGTTTTCAGTCTCTGTGTTCTTCTGTGAGGCTCTTTGGGCTGCATGCTTGTATCCATGAAAGGTGCTCTATAAATAAGGTTGAGTTTATGCACAGGATGTACACTTTCTTGTTTTAAGACACAGACAATGGGGGCAGCACAGTACTGGTCCTGGGCCCAATGTTAGAAATGCACTAGCTTGTGGTTTCGTCTCCTCAGGAGCGCTTGATCTTCCATTGAACAGTTTAAGGACACGTTTGAACACATTGTGAGAATCAAAGTAATATCCACGGCTAATATTTCCAGATTTTTCACATTATTAACTTTTCATTAGGTGTATTTTATTACTAATAAAGATTACTAATCACAGAGTTGTAGAGCCTTCATCCAGATCAGTTTGAGGTCAGAGCATTAGCATCAACTCTGCTGCAAGCAACACAAATCTCTGTGAGCTGACAAAACAACCTTAATCATGTTTTTTTTTTTCCCACAGGCCTGCTTATTCTCGCGTGTTTCTGAACACACACACACATCATGCGCCTTGAATGTTTGTCCCCCAATCACTCTCAGTGCTTACAGGATAACCATCTTAAAAGCACATATAGCTACAAAATCAGCAGCCATTAGATAAAGGGAAAGTAAAAGGATGACCTCTCTGTAACCTCGGCCTGTGGATGACTCCCAACCTCTTCACCTGAGGCTAGGATTAACATGTCAGCCCAGCAGTCTGTATTAAAAAGAGCATGGTCACATCTTGAGTGTGATGAGCTGCACTGCAGGAAATTTAACTAAAGTGAAGAAGAAGAGGCAGGTAAGGCTCTCAGGTCACGTCCTTTGGGGATGTTAGCCATCCTTTATTATCCTCTTTATGGTGAATATGCAAAGTTATTTTGTTAGGCTGACGTTCTCTGCTTCTATGTGGGAAAAAAAAATGTTGAAAGTTTCCATAGTAATTAATTTAAATAGAGAACAATGTCACTTAGACATCGTCTGTATCTCTGTGTCTGTAACAGGTTCTAAGCAGTGGTGGACAGTAACAAAGTAAATTTACTGAAGTACATTTTTTGAGTATCTATACTTTACTTGAGTATTATGTTTTGAGGAAACGTATTACTTTTACTCCACTACATTCAGAAGACAATTATTGTACTTTGGACACCACTACATTTCTATCAGTGCTCTAGTTACTACTTTTACTTTGAAGTCAGTTCATGAATTTCCTTATCTTTTCTGAAATCTGGTCCCTAAGACAGTAAACTGTGTTTGTGTAGTTCTGTTTGTCTCAGTGGTTTAGTTGCACCTGTATTTCGTGCGTCTCCACGGTTGAACGTGGAGCAAACACAGAGCAGATTTCACTCAGATCAGGCAGTTCATTTAGAGGTGGTAATGATGGCTATAATTCTCCACCTGAGCACCCATGGTCATATCTTCAGCCCGTGTTAGAGGTTTTTAAAATGAAGAATGATACGTATGGTTTGAAATGTTCTCCCTGTTTCCAACTCTGCCCAAACATACAAACATTCACAGTCCAACCTGAGGAAGTGTGTTGAGCTACGTAACATTTGTTTCATTCCAGATGAACATTTCAAACTAAGCTGTCTGTGCTTGGAATAACTTAGTGTCCGTTTTTATTCCATGGTATAGTTTTTAGAGATTTCAAGTAATAGTTTCTAAATAAACAGAATGTACAGAATGTACTCCTATGTATTCTTGACTGCACTCATGCTTTGTGAAAATACAACGTTTTGAGATTTTTTAAGAAGTACTTTGAATACTTCAGTATTTTTAAAAGTACTTCAGTACTTTAACTCAAATAATAATTTGATGGAAAAACGTTTACTTGTATTTGAGTAATATTTGACCAGGAGGATCTATACTTTGACTGAAGTCATGAAGACGTGTACTTTGTCCACCATTGGTTTTAAGTAACATCATTCAGGATTCAGCATTTCTCAACCTACTTTACTTGAGACCCTAAAACTCTGTGGAGCTTTCAGAGCAAAATAAATCACAAACAGGGTACATGATCAGGTGACTTAGTTCTGTTTAGCTATGATACCTTTCTGGTTTGAATTCAAATTGATTCCTAATGATTTTAGAAAAAGGGCGTTTTGATCACTGCAGTACTTCTTCAGCTTTAGTCCTGGAAGCATTCCCTGCATCACATCCAGTACTTTGTTTCATATGTTGCGTGACCTTTTAAACTCTCCCTTGTCCCGTAGTTCACCTGTTCAAGAAAATTCCTATATCAGCTCACACAAGCACAAACCGTCCGCCCTGGAGGAAAAGTAGGGCAAATACAGAATCCTACCCATTTACTTATTACTTATTAAACTCTTTGCATACTGGTATGATTTTACAGATCTATGGCCTGTTATAATCCATGAAAGAGAGGGACGCTTGATGTTTGCACCTCAGTTGATCTGTCTGATGGGGCCCCAGGTTTAGCTTCACGCTGGTCACCTGTATGTAACCCCATTAAAGAAAGAGAAAACACACATTCGTTTCTCCTGTCCACTCAGTGAAACCATCACATTTTCATGTTCCACTCCTCTTTCAATAAGCTCCCTAAGTACAAGTGTGACCTGGACTGGGGGCAGAGCCAAGCCTCCCCCAGGCTCAGATTAACAGGTCAACGCAGAAACAAGTTAATGAGACCCAGCAACACTTTACATACCACTGGTGTTTACAACAGAGCAGGCGGCAGACGCTTTGTGCTTGTGTGTGCTGAAATAGGAATTTTCTTGAGCAGGTGAACTATGGGACAAGGGGGAGTTGAAAAGGTCACACACCATATGAGACAAACTACTGGTGGATGTGATGCAGGAAATGCTTCATTTGTAACACATAAGTAATGATTCAAATGAATGCAGGACAAACCATCACACACCCAACTGAAAGATGATACCAAGAATGAGGCCCTGACATATGTTAGACAGGAACTTCTCCTACAGATCCAGTCCTCTCTGTAAACTTTTAAGATCAGACAATCAGAGTACAGACAGCCTCATGTTTGTTATTTTGAAAGACACTTTTAAAGATCCAACTCATCATAACATGCTTTTCTGAAGGTCTCATAGTAGGTTTAGAAACTGTCCTCCATATTTAATGTTTAACTGGTCAGGCTTTGTATTTGGACCACATCAATGCAATATGTTCAGGAAGTTTCATACTATAAATCAAGTTTTAAATAAAGCTCCTATAAGGAACTTTTGGTCCATGTCAGTCTGTCACCCCTTTTGAACCAAGTGGTCATTGCTAAATCTGTCCTGTATCTGTGTAATTACCGTTCGTTAACAAAATGATCATCCTGCTTTCAGTCAAATCTACCGCTCATCAAGAATCGACACCTACCCCCATGTCAACATTTATTTCAGTCCGTTTTAAAACCACACAAAAACTCCTCACTGGAGCTTTAAATGACAAACCCAACAAACATTGGTGCAGAAAGTAAAGCTAAACTCTGCTGGCTGTTGCTGAGTTCACAGCTCAGTTCATCAGTGAGAAGGTTTACCTGTCGGAGGTCGATGAAGGCCAGCTGGAGTGTGTCTCCTTGAAAGCCAGGGACCGGCTCTGAACTGGCGAACACTGAGGAGAGCACAAACACCAGCAGACAACAATCAGTTTACAGAACACAGAACACAGGCAGCTTATCGTGGAGACAAAAGAGTGTCTTTAGTTATTTATATTAAAACACATGTTATTAAAAACAGACTTACTTTACTTGATCTCTGATTTTGAACAAGTGGACAAACTTGTGTATGGTGTCATGATTTCAAATTGACCTCAAACATGTCTTTGAAATGTTGCTACTGCTGTTTCTTGTTGGTGTTTGTATGGAAGAGTGCTGAAGCATATTGCATTCACATGAGAAAAAAACAATTCAGTTTGGTTTTTCAGAATAAACGAGTGAATTATCTTGGAATTACAAGAAAAGTGTTCCATTTTTCTGAGTAAAAATATTTTGTAAATATATTGTAAATTTACCTATTTAGTTATGTGCATACTTTTGGTAAGACATGCTAATTTTCTCTTTTAATTGTTAATATTTGTGTTAATAATTAATATTTTATATGCTCTTGTTTACTCTCTACTGTGCTGCTGTAACACTGTAAATTTCCCCGTTGTGGGACGAATAAAGGAATGTTTTATCTTATCTTATGTCTTATAAACAATCTGCTCTGTTTTTCTGAATTAACAAGTTATTTGGAGGCCTCCCTGAATGTATCAACAGCTGCAAAGTCCTCAGGTGTCTGTGCAATGTTGACAAGCTAATAACAAAACCATCTGTTATTCAGAGACACGAGTATCTCCCAATGTTTTAAACCCAAAGTAAATTAAAAATGGATTAAACTAAACCACCGCCTTACTTCCTTGGGTGGGCTTGAGGTGTTAATAGGATTTTACTATCACAGTATGTCGTTAATTCAAAAACACAGGGCAGATTTTTTTTCTCATGTGAGAAGGAGAGGATTTGGATCACTGGCAAAAAAATGCAAGATGCAATATATTTTTTTTAATTCTGTCATTGAAGTCAGATTTCTGAGACTTTTTTCTCAGAATAATAAAAAAAAATATATTGCACCTTCATTTTTTCCCCTGTGGCCCTAAACCTCTTCTGTATATTGGCCAGCATATATGCTAATACATATTCAGATATACACTACCAGTCAAAAGTGTGGACACACCTTCTCATTCAATAGTTTTGTTTTTTTTAATTATTTTCAACATTGTAGATTAATACTGAAGACATCAAAACTATGAAATAATCTGGGTTGGCCATAATCTGGATTACAACAGTAGTCAAATAGGGCTATCCATTGTGTACTAACCCTACCTCTGAACAAGACAACTGATGGTCTCAAACACATTAAGAAGGCAAGTCATTCTACAAATGAACTCTTGACAAGGCTCATGTTCATTAGAAACCATTCCAGGAGACCACTTCATGAAGCAGACTGAGAGAATACCAAGAGTGTGCAAAGCTGTCATGAAGGAAAAAGGGGGCTACTTTACAGAATCTAAAATATAAAACAGATTCTGATTTGTTTAACGCTTTGTTGTTCATTCAATAATTCCATATATGTTCTTTCATAGTTTTGATGTCTTCAGTATTAATCTACAGTGTTTACAATCATTACAATAAATACAAACCCTTGAATGAGAAGGTGTTTACAAACTCTTGACTGGTAGTGTATCTGTGACTAAAAAGGTGTTTCCATCGTGCTCAACAGAACCCTCAGAAAATGTGTGCACTGCTGAGCCTCTCTGTGAAAGAGCGTGGATTCATCTTTAATGAGATTCTTTGGTGGAGAGACTCGTCAGTCTCTTACCCTTTTCAAAAATGTTTTGACCTTATCTTTTTATGCTTCTGGTCCAAATATTGTACTAAATAAGTGACCATAATGAAGTAAATGATCAACAGCTTGAGTATGTTTTGCTAGTTTTGACAATTATTCTGAATTGCTGTTTTTTGTAAGGACATCATAACAGCTTTAAAACAATGGAATTAACTTTAAAATGTTCCTGTTTTATGTTTAAATTTACCAGAGACACATTTTGCAGGATTGCCTTGATGTGCAATATTAAAATACATTTCAAAGTTATAATTTTATAACTACTTGTGTAGGAATAAACGACTCAAAGCTTGATTCAAAAGCCAAAATCTTTATGTCTCAAGTTTTTCCCCTAACTGGAGCACCTGCAGAGTAATATAACTCCTGATACATGAAGATGTATTAAGGCAGAGATGAACCTGGAGAGTGAGACCCCTCGTGGCGGCCTTCAGGTTTCACAGCTTTATAAAAATAATGCACATGGTTGTTTGGAGCTGGAGCAATTTTATAAAGAGGTCTGTCAGTTAAATGTAAGTCTGACGATGAATCCACACCAGACATCATAACTACTCAAAGATAAGTCTGCGCCTGTGTCGGAGTGAGACATTCAAAAGTCACATTTCTTTGAACTCACATTCACACTGAATGACATCCAAGTTGAACTGCTGAATGGCCCCCATGCTGATCTGTTTGAGTTCTGTGTCCAGCAGCATCTGCATCAGAGACGTGGACAGATGCTTGCAGGCCGACATACAAGCGGTCTGCGCCACTTTACCCTGCAGAGAGAAAGACAGCGAGGGGAAAGGGAGAACAAGGGAGGGACAGAGGAAGGGGAGGATGCATAAAGCAAGATATGAGTGGTGGACGAAAAATAAGGACAAGAATGAATGGATAAAGGAGGTATAGGGCATTGACACGAGTAAAAGAAGAGAGGGAAATCATGCACAGGAAAGGTTGGGGTGTGATAAAGTATGCAGGAGGCACAGCAGCGTAAAGAGGGAGGAAAGAGATCAGTGAGAGGAGAGTTTGAATGGTTCAGGAAGGAGGAGAGGAGGGTTTTTAGGAAATGGATGAAGAAGTAAAAACAGATGTGGGGGATGAGAACAAGAAGGCACAAAGACAGACTGTTAGCTCCATCTTACAGTGAGGACCAACAGAGACTCAGGTGTAAATATGCATCACACAGGTGTCTGCAATCCACAACAATCCACGATCCAGGCCAGGGGTCAGGAACCAGAAATGTGTTTCTAAGCTTTTAAGGAATGGAGCCAAAAACATGAGTATAGCTTCGGCTGTTTACCAGCTAGTTCCTGGAAGTTTGGATTATTTCACTCTGCTTCTGGTACCATGAATATAAAGCGGCCCGTCACATGAGCTGTGTTGTCACTTTGTGGTGTGACCAGAGCTTTGCGGTATACTTCCACTGGAAAATAATCATTAGTTTAGTTTTGGATCTGTTCGATGCTAAAGAGACTGAAAGAGTCTGCTAGCTGTGTTCTCGTCTGCACTAAACTCCTGAAAATGTCCTTAAATTATAGAGGTCGGGCTGCATGTGTGAACGCAAACAGCTGACATTTTCAGCCTGACTCTATACAGTATACACAATATCTATTGGTAAAACTTCCAGTTGGAATCAAGGTGAGCCGATGTGTGAATGCAGCAGGACATATTGAGGAGAATTCACTGTGAGCGAGTTGGGTAACAACATTTAAGTCATGCAACTGTTGAGGAACAGCGACAGGATGAATAAAAACATCTGAGGTTGAAGAAAAATAGACGCATGCACATCCATCCGTTTAGCCATAGCTGCTGCTCTGCTGCTTCATCCACCTCCATCCTATAAACATCACACTGAGGCTTTTTGCAGCGAGCGTGATGTCATGTTTTGCCCCCCGAAACTGACCACCTGCCCTCAGCACACCACCCACCTCATCTGACGGAGAAGACCACGCAGTGAAGAGCGTGTGTCAATGAGAAACTTTGGAACATTTCAGGGGCAGAGCTCCTCCTGAGTGCATACCTGTGACTGCAGCATGCACAGGTAAAAGACTGAGCTACTTCTTTAAAACCTACCAGAGGTCTCTGCTGCAAACAAAGAGACACATTAACCTCAGCATGACTGAACACTGGCAGGGAACACTCTCTGCTCACACAGTCTACATCCTCTGGACCAGGATGAAGACACAAGGATCTGTTACGGAGACCTGGAAACTAGTAACCATTCCTAGTCTGACCTTCTGAAACAGCAGGCCTGCTCATCGTATCTAAAGTCTGTAAAAGTAGTATGGGAGGTAGAGCCCTCAGTCATCAGGCCCCTCTCTTTTAGAATCATCTACCAGTCAGGGTCCGGGAGGCTGACACCCTCTCTACTTTTAAGAGTAGGCTTCAAACTTTCCTTTTTGATAAAGCTTATAGTTAGAGCTGGATCAGGCTTGGACCAGCTCTTAGTTATGCTGCTATAGGCTTAGACTGACACACTGGGATCCTATCTCACCTCCTTCCCCCCTACTCCCACATCACTTATTTTAACTCTTTCTGTCCCATTGAAAGTTACTAACCATGGACCTTTCTGGAGTCCCTGAGCTCCCTTGTCTCGTAGGTTCCT
Organism: Notolabrus celidotus; assembly: GCF_009762535.1. Classification (NCBI taxonomy): domain Eukaryota; kingdom Metazoa; phylum Chordata; class Actinopteri; order Labriformes; family Labridae; genus Notolabrus; species Notolabrus celidotus. The sequence goes on from NC_048289.1 coordinate 4,533,380, forward strand.
CTGAGTTCCTCCTGCTGTGGACGCTCTAGACTCCAGCGGCAACAGCTACTACTACTCGTCTCATCACTATCACTGCTCCCTCTATCTCTTATTCTCCTCTATCCCTCTATCCAGACCCAACTCGGTCAAGGCAGATGGCTGTCTAACATGAGTCTGGTTCTGCTGGATGTTTCTGCCTGTTAAAGGGAAGTTTTTCCTTGCTCATGGTGGATTAAGGTGGGGTCAGAGTCTTATCCTGTCTTGGTGTTGGGTCTCTGTTCATAATTTGACATAGAGTGGTCTAAACCTGCTCTGTTTGTAAAAGCGTCCTGAGATAACGTTTGATGTGATTTGGCGCTATACAAATAAAGGTTGATCGATTGATTGATTGATTGTTATTATTATTTATAACCTAACACGTGGTGATTTAAACTTTCAGTGATGGAAGAAGCCCCAGCCCCACGAGACCAGGTATCCTCAAGTTCACAACTGTACAGATGGAAAGGTGCATGAAACTTTCAAAGCAGTGATTTGTATCCATGTGTGGTGTTGATACAAGCTGCAATGATAACAACCAATCACAGTGACAGTGAATGCAGTGAATGCAGCATTCATGGTGCTTTAAATGTCCCATCATGTGGAAAACATCACACATAAAACAAAACTCACACACAGCTCAGGTCATGCATGTAAGCCCCACATATAGCTCCATTAATAATGAACACATGAAACACAACATAGTCGTGTTTGAGGTTTAAGTGTGATATGTTCTTTCATAGTTTTGATGTCTTCAGTATTAATCTACAGTGTTTACAATAATTAAAATTAACACAAACCTTTGAATGAGAAAGTATTTCCAAATTTTTGACTGGTAGTGTACATATATAAATCTGTAGCATATAAAAATGTATTATTATTATTTCTATTATTATTATTATAAACATGTCTGTTCTGTGTTTGAGGTTCACAACATCCTCTCTTACAGCCATCATGCCGACTCTTCAGGTGGTACACTTAGCGGCAGAATTGAATGTTGTTCATTCAATGAGCCTGATGGCTGAAGACACGTCACAAACTGTTGACTCTGCAAAGACTGGAAGCCAACATGGGGACCATTCACACACAAGGTGCCACAAAAGGTGCATGCTTACACTCACAGTATATCGACTCTGAATTGGTGAAGTTTAAAGTTTGTGTCCTTCACTCAAAGTGAAGTTGCTGCTTTTTGAAGTTTGAAAGTGTTTAAAAAAAATAATAATTATGGCCTAAAAAGACTGAGTTTATTGATGCTTATCGTCCGAGCTATTGAGGAGCTTGGGCGGGAGTAAATGACGGTTGGGCTTTTAGGAGTTAAAAATACGTGTACAGTTGCTTTCAAAATGATTCAACCCCCATTTCAAATGAGGTTTATTTGCAAAAAGTACAAACTTTTCAGCTGTTTGCAATAAACAAACTGTTTTGTTTCATTTCTCCAAAACGTCTTTGGCTTATTTACTGAAACCTCAGTGTCTGCTGCCTCCTCAGGAATCTGGTGGCAGCAGTTAGTAGCTTCCTCTTCCAGTGGAGTCGCCTCTGTTCTTTAACTTTAAACGTGCAAACTCTGCTTCCAACTCTATCTCCAGGAGCATTCAGTGCCTGTATTATTGTTTTGTATCCCCATCCTTGTTTTTTCCAAGTGGCAATCTCCGGTTTTAGAAAGCCCATGTGAAGTGTTATAAACTGCAGTTCATCGAGCGTCCACTTGAGGCTGGCTGCAGAAACATCAGAAACCACATCCACACCAATACAAAGAAGCCGATCTTTACAGCAGAAATAAACATGTTTACAGCCTGGTTCCAAAAACAGCTTCGGTCTGAATGGCTAACTTTTCTATCGATAGACGCAGTACAGGGTGAATTTTTTATAACTCGGTATTAAAATGACAAGTTTTTCCCAAATAAGGTCATGGCTGCCTTGATTGACAGGCATGCACCCTGTAGCTGTTAGCGAAAAGGCTAAAGGTCCGGCTCTTTACCTTACACTAGCTCAACAGAAGTCTGGTTGAGTTCAGCATTTCCAATATGGCACCTGCTGACGATTGGCTTCAAAACAGCGCTTCAGAAACAGATGGGTGACGTTACGGATACTATGTCCATTATTTATACAGTCTATGTTTTTTTCAAGGCAATGATCTCTTCTCTTCATTTCTGAGACAGTTCTCTTGATCTAACCATATTTCTAACATGTAACACATCTAACACATCCAATGCGTTCTATCTCAAGCACACCTGATGTAACTACTGAAGCTTTTGATAAGTTGCATCAGGTGTGTTTGAGACAACACCTGATTTGCAAAAATGCCCTCTTATAAGCGGTTGTATTCAGGGGGTTGAATTATTATAAACTGCAGTAATCATTATGAGTGACATTTTGTGTTGAAATTTGAGGAAACATCAGCAAATATTGTGTGGAGCTATTTAAATTGATCTTGTTTGATCTGTTTATTGCAAACAGCTGAAAGTTTGTACATTTTGCAAATAAACCTAATTTGCATTGGGGGCTGGATACTTTTAAACAGCTGTATATCGTACGCATGGCGATGAGTGTCTTTTTGATTTAAGTATTGATTGTGTCACACTCGGCTGAACACCAGAAGAATCACTGTATGTGATTATTGACTAATGTGTGAATATTTGGGTTGGTTATTCAGACAGTAAGATCCTGTTCCACGAAGGAATCTAAGAAGAGAAAATGAGAGGACGATCTGTCAGAGTGTGACAGGTAAAAACAGCTCCTCAAGAATACCGAGGCTCATTCAGACTTCCCATCATGCAGCTGGAGAAGCTTACAGGCTTGTTTTAAACGCTTTGAACATATCTAGAGTATTCAAGAGAGGTGAGACAGGTGAATGAGCCTCATGGCCAGCATCTAGTGATCTCTGAGGACCTCTCTCTCTGGCTTTGGCGTTATAAGAGCTATCCCCCTGGATGAAACACTTTATTGCTTCAGACCTATCCTTAGGTGTTCCCTCTAAGGTCAGACTTCCACCAGATCCATGTCCGGTCCGTCTCTGATCCGTTGCGGTCTGGTTCCGTGCTCTCTCATCCGTCAACACCCACCGGTTGCGTTTTCAGAACGCAGCACGGAGCAGCTAGAGTCATGTGACCGAGGTTTTCCCACAGTAATCACTGAATCAAGGATTCTCCTTCTCCTCTCCTCATCCATGTTGTCTTTCTGGTCCTCTGAAAACCTCTGACCTGTTGACTCCAGGCCTGGCTCCGCTCATCATGACGGTTTGTTGTTGTAGTTCAGTGAAATACGATCTGGTGATAACACAGAGTGTTTTATTCTGAAAATTAACCGGATGTTTTAATTTTGTTTTGGTGAAACCTGAATTCCTGTCCCGCTCGCTCTGGCAAAAACGGAAGTCTTGTGTATCTGATCCGTTGCATTCCGACCTGCTGGATCAGAGACGCAGCCGGAACACAACGGAGTGGATCCAGTGGAAGTTAACACATTGAGTAGAATAGAAACCTATCAGATCCGGTGCCGTGACGGATTGGAGACGGACCGGACACAGATCTGGTGGAATTTGGCAGTAACTGTTACAACAGGTGCCAGAAGAACCAACAAGCCTGGAGAAGTCAAACAACAGCATGCTTTTCATCTCCACTCTGCCTGGAGAATGGCAGTATAGTGATGTAACAGCCAGGCAGGCATACTCACCGACATCGATGCATGGTCATTGTTGTTATTCTGAGCAGAGACACCCCCAAACCAACCAAAAATGGAGGAGGGGGAGGGAAAGAGGGAAAGGAAAGGAAAAGAAATGTGCCAACAATAAATGGACAGGAGGAGGTCAATTCAGCTAAAGATATATTGCATGCTTGACAAGAAAAATTAATCAAGGAGTAAAACTGCTGGTAAAAGAAATGAATCACAGAGCTGTTAATAACAGAGGGGGTGAGTGGGGAGACAATATTACAAAATAATAAATGAACCGTCAGTCATTCAAGACACGATCAGAGACGATGGAGAGAAGAAGGGGCAGGAGGCCCGCAGAGACTGAAGCTGAGGATGTGAGGGCCAAAGCTCTCAGAGTCCGCCACACTTTGATTTCACCAAGTGTGTCATGTTTCAGATAAAGTGCAGAAGCTCAGGAACAGCCCGGTTCACATGCACACAGACACACCAGCGAAGCATCGCTCACACGTAGTTCAACTTTAAAATGTGTTGAGTAGCAGCTCACTTTTAGACTGCAGCAACATTTTTAAAGGGATATGATAAACATGTTGTAGATAAGGTGAGGGGTTTAATATCAGGAAGAATGAAACAACTCAAAATGGATTTATCACATCCCTCCGACAAACATCAACACCCACACATGATTCAAAAGAAGCACACACACACACGTCTAAGAACCAATATGACAATGTTCAACGGGGGGAAGGTGGCAGGGTCGATGGGTCAGAGGTCGGCAGGTGGATAAGACTCACCGGGAGGTGTGTGAAGACCTGGAAAGTGGAGCGCAGGAAGTTGATGAGATCCATGAGGTATCCGGAGGCACGGCCGTCTGACTCAGCCATGCCCCACTCGTAGTCTGCGAGCTGGATGAACTCATCGATCTTCTGGTTGAGTTTGGTGTAAATCTCTCCTTCTGCAGCGTGACGAGCATCCTGAAGAACACATTTTGAAAGCTGCTTTGAAGAGATGAGATACAACCTAACACTTATCCCAATGCCAGTGATGAACTAGAGGTGCACATTTGAAATGAGGAATCGGGAAAACTGTGATGCCAGCCAATATGCTGGTGTTAGTAATAGTCAGATCAGCCCCCAAATAACAAATTGAACACCCATGATATTTTCTTTCAACATAAGAAGCATTAGCTCTGAATTTACAGCTGATTTGTGCATTGCCCAGCAATAACCTGCAGCATTATGACCAATCATTCCTGTGTTACAGTCCCATTTACCTTGAACGTGGAGAGGCCGTAGAGCCTTGTGGTGTGCACAGTTTCAGGAGAGACGTTGGTGATGTTCGTGATGAACTCCTCCAGATACCTGCAGGCCTGCTCCAGGTGGGTGGTGTTGATGATGATCTGCACAAGCTGCATAAGGAAGGTGTAATGGAAAGTTGAAGATTTTAGTACAGCTCTCTCCCCTGACCTGAACTTGAACTTTCTGTTCTGCACGTGTTCTGTCGGATTATGGTGTCGGCACGTCTACAGTGCTGTCTAGATCTGGTGTGGGAGAGTTGGTACTAGCCTGACCCTCTCCTAAAGAGGAACTGATAACTATTGATTGACTCTTTCTGTTTTATAAAGAGAAGCTAATTTCATCTGATGTTCGGTCACACTCTGCAGAGCTTCATAGCTCTCTATTTGACTGTCTGACCTTCTTTGCAAAGAATACATCTCTTAAAAGACAGATCTGTGTTTAAGCCACTATTTCAGAACTCATCAACTACATTTCTACAACAGAAGGTTAAAGTTTAGAATATGTTGATCTATAAGATGTCAGTAATGAGTCACTGCAGTGTGTACGTACCTCAGTCAGTCCTATGTGAGGTTTCTTGATGAGGTTCTGCAGACAGCTGCTGAGCGTCCTCGTCAGCAGCAGGTTGGTTGATTTCCTCAACATGTCGTCGATCTCTGTTGAACTGAAAACAGAAGTCGACATTGAACAGGTCATCAGCAAAGTGTTCTGGTGTCTAACAGGACACAACAAAGAGTGTATAAAGTTCAACTAACCTGCGATGTAGTGACTCTGAGAACTTTAAGCTGGCGTAAATGAACTCTTTGACCTGCGTGTAGATCTGAGGGACGGACTGAGACATTGGCAGCTTCTTCGGGAACTCCTGCTGCTCCAACACAATGAAACCAAGTAAACAACTTGCCTGCCTCTTATGCACACAAGGTCATGATTTCAAGTCCTTCACCATCATGAGGTCATCAGACTGAAAAGACAGTGTCAAATGACAGGATTGTGATCTCTGTTGTTACCTTCTCTATCTCCGCATCATGAAACGGAAAGCGGCTGACGATCACTTTGTACTCCTCCTCCGTCTCCACGGGGATGGGACTGTAGTTGTCCAGCTCGAAAATCTCCCTGTGGAAAAAACCCACAATCGTGCAAACTTTAGTATTCAACACACGAGTGTCTCTCAGGGACGTTAAGTTTGTTCATTTTTTGTACTTATCAGGTTTATTCCTATCTCGATCACATGCTGCGGATGTATTAGCTGTCAGCACAAAGATATTCAGGCTAAAAACTAGGGATGTCAATTTTAAGTATTCTCCATGATCAATGTTTGGAAATGTTAATGATCAGTTATTGATGAATCATTAAAAGAAACATAAAGAAAAATGCTACATGAATTTTTCCCTGAAACAAAAAAAACGTGTTCGACTAAGTTCTTAACAATCAATTAATCAATACTCAGTTAATTGTTAACATCCCTACTTTAGACGATGATATTCAAACAAAATCTTTAAAACTACTGAGAGTTATGATTGAAAAAACACACCTGAATGTGTTTAAATTATACATTGTACATTTCAAAATAAGACTCTCAAATCCTGTTCATGATCTTTCACTTGTGGAGACATGATTTCCTTAAAATGTTAGGAAATTAAGAAACATCAATAAAGACTACACTTCTCTGAGCATATGTTTGTTTCTCAGAGGGTGAAACTTCAGAAACAAATGTAGTCTTGCAAAAATCTGAATCTTTGATTCATTGATTCTGTGATGTGTTGGTGTAAATATCTCATACAGCTTCGTCTCACCGGGACACGTCAGCAGAGCTCACCTGAAAACCAGCGCCCACTTCTTCAGCAGAGTTTCGTTGTACTGGTCTCTGACTTCAAACAACAGGTCGAACAGCCGGTTTACAGGGAAACCATAACCCTGCACACACACACAGAGAGACATCACACACACACACAAACAGACAAAATCAGGTGTGTTAATCTCAGCTTCTCTTTAAACTTCAGAGTCACATGACGTGCTGCCCTGAACCCACCTGTAGTGTGTCAGCGAAGATGACTATGAGATTCTTGAGCTCCAGGACCAGGTCTGGGTCATCACAGTATGACTGGGGACAACAAACATCATCATTAGAGAGTAACAGACACAACATGGATATTTTAATGACCATCTAAAATCTGAAGGTTGACATTAGTGCTGTATGTGGTGAATTTAAGGATCCTTTATCATAAAATAAACCACAAAAAGAAGCATCAATGATACATGCGTCACTTTCTGCATCACGTGATTCATAAACAATGAGTTTGAAGCACAAGAAGTGTCTTTATATTCTGCTCACTGTGAGGGAAACACTTTGTTATTTAGTTGTTTTTGTTAACAACATAAAGGAGAACAGAAAGCTGGAGACAGGGTGACAGTGACCGGGGGAGTTTTGGGGGGGGAGGGGAGGGGACCTAGCCAAGGGTCAATCAACACCAACAAGGTCCCTCCATTTTCTGTGCTGCAGAGTGATTTACGACCCTGAAAGCAACACAGTCAGTCCCTAACTCTGACACAGGGATCCTGCTAACACGGGAGTGTGTAAATCAACAGAGTAAATGAACACAGGCTGAGATTTGACGTAAAGCAGCGGCCGCCTGCCTCTCTGTTTACTCAGACACACACATACACACGCACAACCAGCTGGAGACCGGACCATCACAATGTACCTCACAGGCTGGGACAGTTTTATGACACCGTACCTCACGTGCTTTAGTCTGAGCCCGGCTGTATGTTGTGTGTATCCTGTTAAAGCCACACAGTGTGGACTTTATCAGCTGTGTTTGAACAACGATGATGAATACTGTGATAATCTGAAGGAGTTCTTTATTTATATATCTCAACTTAAAAGGCTTTTTATGATTTGCAATACAGTTTAGTGATTTTACACTGACTTAGCAGCAGAGTGACTCATACACAGGCTAGTGAAAAGGCTGCTTCCCTGTGGCCTGCCCATGCAGTGGTTGTAAGGGCAGGACCCCTGGCAGTTTGGAGCCGCCTGTGTCACGGCCCGACAGAGGGGCTGGAGGCCGGGGGGGGGGGGGGACACCGGGGCCTTTGTCACTGTTCTCACCCCAAGCTGTGCGACCCATTCTCTGGCCTGTTAGCATAATCCTCTGGGTCATTTACAACTGAGTGGAGCCCAGCGGTCAGGAATATGCCTCCTTAATCTGCTGTTATTGTTGCAATCTGTCTCTCATTAAGGCCCCAATGACCTCCTCTTTGGCCGCATGCGTATGTGTGTTTTGACCTCTTCTCCTGAGAGTGACATCATTAGTGTGTTTGTGGGTGTATTGACCTCTGCAGTAGTGCGTGTGCGTGTGCGTGTGCGTGTGCGTGTGCGTGTGTGTGTGTGTGTGTGTGTGTGTGCATGCATATGTGTTGGTGTGTGTGTCAACCAATGAATGAAGTTTCTTCCAGGATAAATAGATCCACAGCAGGCTCTATTATCTCGATTAACTCTTAACAGTCACCTTCTCATTCATAGTAAACTCCCTGCTGGCTCTGTGTGTATGCGTGTGTGTGTTTCTCTGTGTGTGTGTGTGTGTGTGTGTGTGTGTGTGTGTTGAGCCTACGGAGTGTGTTCGGAGCACAGCGATGATCTTAGACAGCGCCATGTTCCACAGTTCATCGGTGAAGGCTCGGGTCACCAGCCCTCGCGTGGCATGAAGGATGTGATCCTCCACAACAAAGAAACTGAAAACACACACAAACAAAAAGCTTGTCACATAAACACTTTAAAGCACCACCATTGAGACGTTTCACAAAGTATCACACTCCGAAAGCTGCACCCAACACAGGGAACACATCAGCGCCATGAAATAAAGCTAAAGGCTGAAATTCTGACAAATACGTGCTGCCGGCTCTCTAGAGAGGCCTTGATCTACCACAGAGAAAGGAGTCAAGACTGTCAATCTTACCCTGAAATGATCCCCCTGATCTGAGAGTATTAAATACTTTCATATTTGTTGGTAATGATTTATCCAAAACCAGTTTTTAGACATTTATCAGACAAATGCGAGCTGGAGGAAATGACAAAGAGGCGCCTTGATGCGGCGACTTGTGTCCCCGTCCTGTGATGGCTGGAGCTCACTGTATCTATTTGCACTGTCACACCTTGACGTTTTAGCCAGCGTATGCCGGCATAAAAAAAAAAATGGTGGGTACGCTGGCGTACGTCGTATAAGTTCTAGGTAAGTTTTGTATAAGTTAAGAGCACACTGAAGCACGCTGGTATACGTCGTAGTACGGCGAGTATGCAGCGTATGGATCATACGTCCGGCATACACCTGCCATAAGTTGTAGGTAAGTTCTGCAATGGTTGACACACGTTGACACACGTAGAGCTGTGTGTCTGCGTGTGTGTGAGTGTGTGAAGCCTTGGAGCCCTCATTCAGTGTCAAACAGCAGAGCCTCTGAAACAGAAGCTGAAGCCAGCATGTCAGAGTCTGCTGGTGTTCAATGATAAAGCTGCTGTTGTTGAATTCAATGAAGTTCAAAATGTGACGTTTTTGAAAGCACTGCAGTCAATAAGTGTAACTTGTTGTAAAGAGGAGAGGCTGTGTTCCTGCTGGTTTCACTCCTCTGACACTCTTCACGGCTCATCATGTTCTTATAAAGAGAGACTGCAGAGTTTTTAATAACACACACCTTTTTTTATCACCAATGAAGAGCATCTCATTTCAGAACGTAGACATCGTCATTAACCAGCGGCAGCCTTTTATACACGTCATCTGCGTTATTGCGCTGCAGCGCACTTTGCACAAGTGGACTATAGTTGGGCAGAAATTATGAATATGATATGTATATTCCCAAAATTGAAAAAAACATCAGTGTATGTCAGTGTTTTAGAGAAATTTTAATACGTCGGGAAAACGCTGGATTAATCGTCAAGGTGTGACAGGGACATAACTGAAGTATAAGCTTGGAATGGAATGAATGCATATTTAAACTGTTGAACATGGACCGTCGACGGGACTACAGATTTGGTTTTCCTTGATATTTGTCCTAAAGTTCCCATAGATTTTCACTGTCTATCATCTTCACTCCGCTTTAGATTTACTTCTTATGTTAAAAGAAAATATCATGGGTGTTCAATTTGTTATGTGGGGGGCGATCTGACTATTACTAACAGCAGCATATTGGCTGGCGTCACAGCCATACTACAACGTATACCAGCGTGCTTCAGTGTGCTCTTAACTTATACAACACTTACCTGTAACTTATGGGACGTACGCCAGCGTACATGCCAATTTTTTTATACGCCGGAATACGCTGGCTAATCGTCATGGTGTGACAGGGCCATATCTTTATGTAAGCTGACAGGAGAGAAAATGAGAGCGCCTCCTTACCCGACAATCTGGTTGAAGTATCTTCTGTAGCCTTCCACTGTCTCGTGCTGAAAGTATGCAGACATAAACACATATGTTATAAATAAATACACAAAAGCAGGAGTCTGGTTCTTTGAATGTTCTTACAGGTAGACGTTATGGACAACAGTATTTGGACGCCTGACCGTTACACCAACAGGGACTGTGATGACATTGTATTCATATACTTTAATATGGAGTTCTTCCCCATCTGCTGCTCTAACAGCTTCCACTCTTTTTGAAGTCTTTCCACAGAGGCATAGAGGCAGTTTCAGGGCTGGTTATGAACCAGTGCTCAATTGAGAACCAAGGCAAAGCAGTGGTTGGTCGAGGAAACAAGCTGCCTCCTTGCAATTTGGTCCTTGCAGGGGATCCAAAAGTAGTCGAGTGGGTGTAAAAACAAACTGGTGCCGAGTTAGTTCGCAAGTTGAACCAGCCTGGAACTACAACCCGGTTTGCGTTAGTAGAAAAGGGGTATCTGTGGGAACAGGTGCCCGTTCATTCTGTAGAGCGTTTATGAGCTCAAGCTCTGCTGTTGGACCAGAAGGTCTGGCTCACAATCTCTAATCCAGTTCATCCCAAAGGTGCTGGATGAGGTTGAGGTCAGGGCTCAAACCAGGTCTTTACAGTCCGTGCTTTGTGCACTCAGACATGTTGTGGTAGAAAAGGGCTTTCCCCAAACTGTGGACTCAAAGTTGGAGGCAGAGCATCTTCCAAAATGTCTTGGTGTGCTGAAGCATTAAGATCGTCTTCGCTGGAGATAAGAGGCTTGCGTGAAACACCTGAATTCAATCACTCACAGGTGTTTTGTCCATATAGTGTGCGTTTCACTTCAGTGCTACAGAAATCAGTCATTGACAGTAACTCCATCAGTTTAACTTGCTCACCATGTTGGACTGTGGCTGCAGCACCAGCCGGGCCTGTTTCTTCCTCTGCTTCCTGTAGTAGTTCTCAAATGTTTCCCGGTCTCCCTGCAGACACAGAGGAGATCACCAGACTTCAGTTACTCACACAAAGATTATCGACAGGGATGAAAAATCACAGCAGAGAAAATGTGATCTATGTTAAAAAATGTAACCTGAATTTTTTTTTTATTAAAGTGATAAGTGGAAACATTGTTCTAATGAATGTGTGCGTATTGTGCCCGACGCAGGACGAGCTAACAGGAGCAGTTTTTCTTAAAGGAGCGGTGTATCTAATATTCACAACAAAGCTGAGAGAAGCCAATGAAAGTGAAATTAAAGAAGAAATATAGAAAGGAGAGGTCTTCAGTGCAGAGCTTATATGTGTTATAAAGTTAATATCATCCTCATTATTCATCTCTTGCAGATACATATTGGGTAAAGGCGTAGATTTGTTCATTTTATTTGTGCCAAAATTCAAAAACTTCTCACGGACCATAAAATGTAAAGATTATATCGTAGGAGTGATGAGGAAATGCTCTTTTTATATGGTCTAATGTCCGTAGTTAACAATAATCTCAGCACATATAGGGGAGTATTTCAGCTGAACTCGTTGATACTGTTGTGTAAAGCAGGGGTTCCCAAACTTCTCAGCCCACGACCCCCAAAATATAGGTGACAAAAATATAAGACTTGTGACACCAACTGTCCCTCAAAGTGGTTAAATGTTGCTTCATACTTCTAAATTAGTTTACCTACATGCACATGTGGTTGTGTTTCCTGTGCTGGTGTTTATTAACCTGCTGCTACTGATCCTTTTGTTAATTAACTGTTAGCTAACCCTAACCCTAACTTTAGGAGTCATCTGGCAACAAAGAAAGGCAGAAAACTAATGAAATGTACTTATTTGCAGGGTTCTATTTCAAATGTAACTGTTTGTGTCTATATTTTTTACAATAATGGGTAAAATAAGCAACTTTAGATCACTTTAAGATCTGGAAGACACCCATTGGTGTCCGCAACCCGCCTGGGGGTCCAGACCCACACTTTGGGAACCCTTGGTGTAAAGTAATGTTAAATTCTTAAACACAGATATTTCTCTGTGTGGATGCAACATTTAATTCCACAGTAGCCAGGCTTTGAAACAAAATGCACCCCATCTTTGACTTTTACCTCAACCTGAGTCCTTAAACATGTCAGTAAACCTTCAAGTTTCTGTGGTTCAGTGATCACTGGAAAGATAATCAATGTGTGTGAGTGTGTGAGATGGAGACGACAGGACACTTACCAGTACTGTGTATATGTGTAAACACCTGTAGACAGGTGAGAAGTCCACCAGGTCCTGAGCTGTTAGGACCTGTCAGACAAAGGAGAAGAAACATCAACAGGTTCATTCAGCAGTGATGAACAAAACAAGCACAGAAAACAAACAGAACAATAAAGACTACGAATGAAGCATCAATGTTTGATTACTGATAATGTAACATGACCAAAGGATTCAAACTATTTAGAATCAACCATACAACAAAGTCCTGAACACTCTTAGTCTGAGGACACAAATGAACCCAGTTTAAGGGAAAAAAGAGAAAGGAACGCATAACCTTCTCCTGATGTGTGTAGCTCCTAAACACCTGATGGTAAAAAGGCCCACAATTATAACTGACCTAAATCGTTAAAGGTGTATTATTACCCTGCTCTCTTACTGATCCTCAGGTCATGTGAGAAGCTTTATTCTGATTGGTCAAAACCCCTTGACAACGGTTATTAACTTTCACTAACATGAACAACACCAGAGACAAACTGATCACACGTCATGTCAAATCAATCCACTGACAAGAGTTCAGACACATTTAGCTTCTGCTTGTTGACACCATAGAACGTAAGGTGAGGTAAAACCGTTAGCTTTCGTTAGCACCAAAACAATGTGGCTAAAACATTAGCTTCAGTTAGCATGCTAAATCAGCAGGCTAACAGACATTTTCATATTGAATCCTGTCCATCAATATGATAAAGGAGTGGAGCAGGTGAGAGAAACTTTAGGTTAGTGATCTCTACAAAGAAAGTTAAACCATGAGCGGTGGTGATGATAGCAGCAGGGTTCAAAGTTGTGACATTAGTTTCTTTTTAAAGGTGTGTGAACCACAGAGCTCAGAGAAGAAGGAGAGCTGAATGAGGACAGTTTCATGTTCAATCCACCGCAACAGGCAGAGAAGAATCTATCACCATGGAACGATCACTGACGAGGAATCACTGGGACTAAAACTGTAAACATAAATCATTTAAATCAATGAAATAATCTTAATCAAGGTAGCAGCCGGGTAATAAGCGGGATAATGTATGATTAGCAGGTAGGTATGGGAAATAGTATCCTGACAGGGTGAGACAAGACCCCGACGTGAAGCTATATGCGATCACTTGTCACAATACACACAGTGTTTCCTCACCTCTTCATCCCCTTCCTCGTCTCCTGAGTCCTCCTCCATCATGAGGCCGTTATGAGTGTGTGTCCGCCCGTTGAGCGAGTACACAGGCTTGGTGTAGTGGCCTGAAGTGGCCTGCTTGGCTACTGCGCTGTTAAAGGTCCTGTGCTGCTGCGCCTAAAGGGACACACAACAGATGAACACACAGATCAATGAGCTGATGAAGACCTCATCACAGCCGTTTCGGGATTCAGTAGAAACCCAGAACCTGTACCTGTCTCATGGCGGTCTCTCCAACCTTGTCGGAGTGTTTTCTGATGCTTTCCAAGAAGTCTTTGAGGTCTGACATGGAGATCTCCTTGATCTCCTCCCTGAGTCTGGGCAGGTTTTCAGCCATGATTTGGCAGAACCTGTAGTGACTCACCCTGCAGAGAACACATGATAGGACCACTTTAGAGAGTCTGCTCTGACTGTCGAGAGTCAAGCTTCACATTTTCCTCCACCTCTTAGTGTTCCTTGAGGAACCTGGATGGTAAAAGCTTACCTGGGAATGTAGACCTTCTCCAACTGCTCCATGGTTTTCAGGGCAGCATAGTATCTGCAAAGACAAATAATGTAGCTCTTGTTAGGGTGCAAGTTGTTCACCTTCAAATGAAACTGACCAATCATCTGCATCTTAAGGCCTAAAGAGGCGATTCGAGAGAAAGGTGTCCTGGATGTCTGATACCTTACATGCAGTACTGTGGGATATCTTACTCTTAGTGCCTGTTCAGCCATCTGAGTTCTACAGATTCTGAGGTCTTTCATAGTGTGCACACAACACCAGGGTTCAGCCTGGGGTCAGTGTACTGAGCTCCCATCATTAGGCTGATAGGCAGGCTGCGAAGGGATCTAATTGGTCGGTCAGTGAGTGTAAAATGTGTTGTATACACATGAACAGAAGACAGCCTCATAAACTGTACAGTGAAAAGGTTTGTCAGAGTGCAGAGCACCAGGATGGAGGACACAATGGCTGCAAGTGGCAGGACATTGAAGGGAATGTGACCTGGGCACCAGCACATACAGTACAGATAAAAATATGCCGTTTGGACATACATAGCCATTCTAATTTATAGGATGTGTATAGACCATGTCATTAGTCAGCATGGTCTAATTGCCTTGGATTGGCTGTGGGCTGTGAAAGAGCCGCAGAGAGGCGGCCTTGTTGTGAACAAGGGCACACTGAGGGTCAATTGTCCTGCCAGTGAATGGCCGCTTCCTTTGGTACACAGTAATGAACAAGAAAGGGTCATTATTTTCCTGTTCAAAGTGAACCCCCCTCTCCACTTCATACAGACAGGCATGTCATTTACTGCCAAACATGAAGTTCATGGGGTAAAAATGAAGTTCAATCAAACTTGCACAGCAGTGGGTGAGCCAGGCGGTCGAAGACGTGCGTCATGACTACGGAGGATTTCGTAGATTGATTAAAAATGGAAACAGTTCAGTCCAAAGTTTCAGGGACACTTTTGTTTACGCTGAAAGCTCTTAGTTCACCTCTGACCAAAGCCAGCGTCACAATATTTAACCAATATGAACTCATGGAGGTACTTTTGTTTGTTTGCGTCATGTTTATACGTATCAGGATGTGTGCATGATTGATTTTTTGTTGTTTGGGATGGGAGACAGCAAAGATTCTACTGATGCAGAACATGCTTTTGCACAAAAGAAGGTACAGTAGTTGGTGTACGTAGATATAGAGTTGCATTCTGGTATCTTGGTAAATCACATTTGCACCAGCCAGACTTCCAACTTCAGGAATCTTGTACTGAAATAGTTACCTTTTGGATTCCAGCTGCTCCTTTAGTTTGCTGTACATTTCAAGCACTGCAAAGGAAGAGAAGACAATGAGTAACCAGCAACAGTACACCATGTTCTCTCACTTTTTTAAAGTTATATTTTTGGCCCTTTTGCCTTTATTTCATAGGACAGCTGAAGAGAGACAGGAAATATGAGGAGTAGAGAGCGGGGGAAGACATGCAGGAAATGGTGGACCGGCCGGGAATCGAACCAACAAGCCCTGCGACGAGGACTGTAGCCTCTGTATGTGGGGCGCTTAGACCGCTAGGCCACCGTCGCCACACTTTTTCCTTTCTGAAAATAAGTTATTTGCACACGCAAAATAATACCCTGCCCATGGGCTTGGAGAGGAGACAGACCTCTACTAGACGCAGTGGTAGTGTCATCACTGCTGCTGTATACTGTATGGTGCTTTGAGTGCTTTAGTGTCATTAACCAAACAGCTGTTACTCATCTGAAACTCAGCTTCCCATGGTTATATTAAATCACTTTTATAAGTGCAGTGTATGAGAGAATGTGGTGGCAGTAATTAGCAACAAATTTAGTGTAACTTTGATTTGAAAACATGGTTAAATATGCATCAAATTATGTCAATAAATATGTCTCTATTTAACAGACTGATCAGAATCAGCTGTTTTGGCTAAGCAGTGTCCCCCTTTCATTTAAGCAGACTATCTCAGCACTATCAGAGAAACATAAGACAGAAAAGATTAGGAAAACAGCTTTCATGATCATTGATGAAATCACACAAGTTTTATGTCCACTTCCTGAATGCGTGCAGGGCACACCGATGTTTTCCTCCAAGGTTATGAATCTCTTTTAACCCATTTAGACCAGACGCATCATATACGCGTATTTACCTTTAAGGCCAGATGGGATATATACACGGTTATAAGACCGGATGCAACGTGTAGGTCATTTCAGACGGTGTCATCATTTTCAAGAGATGTGACTAATGAAATGCACTGTGATTCGCTGAAATACACATGACGGGGATGACGTGCATGTTTTGGGAGTTTTTTTTTCAAAGACATGTGACCAATGAAATGCGCTTGCAGGAAAAAATATTTTGTAATCATTTTAATTTATATTTTTAATATTTTTGTTGTTAGATGATTTTTTTGAAAATGTTTAATGCACATAAGAGCAAAGTAATGATGTTCCCATTAAAGCCCAATTTCTAAACTATCAAATGGTTTTCATTTCATGTTTCTATCTGCTCCAGAGGCTGAGATATAAAGGTTTTAGTGAAATTTGACAACTCAGATTTTTTTCCAGAAAATCTTCAGGTTTTCAGAGGTTGTGTACAATTTATGCTTAGGTTTTTAAAGGTGTTTTTAGCAGGCGTTTTAGGTCTTAATGGGTTAAAAACACATTTTTATCGATGTGCTTTTACAGGAGACGTCACCTGAGCCTGTTTTCATCCAGAGGGTTGTTTTTTTTTTTTTTTTTCAACTTTATTTATAATTTTTTCTTATTTTTGAACAAGTAAGTAAGTAGACCCAACAACCGGAAGGTTGTAAAACAAGACAGGAAAATCACAAATAAAAGTAAAAAATATATAATAATAATAATAATAATGATAATAATTAATAAATAGAATACAATAAAATATATTTAAAAAAAATAATGAATTCATTTAAAAAAAAAAAAAACATTATCCATAATAACAGACAAGTCTGTATGGAGACAAGAGATTCACGTGCAAATTATGTATACCACTCCTGAGTTTTTTATTCTTTTTAAAGCAGCATCACTGGCAAGATTCTATGATTTATTATTTGTTTTCATATATTTTCAATTCTTATACTTTTTATTTTATATTTCAGAATTTTGATTGTTTTAGTGTCCTTTTATTTGTCTTCCTCACATTTCTCTTCTATTGTCTTTTTTTCTTTCTTATTTGTAAAGCACTTTGTAACCCTGTTTTGAAAAGTGCCATATAAATAAATATTATTATTATTATCAGTATTATTCCTCCAAGGTTATGTTTGTCTTTTAAATCTCTTTTAGAAACACATTTTTATCAAAGTGCTTTTACAGGAGTCCTCACCTGACCGTGTTTTAATCCAGAGGGCTTTATTCTTTTTTAAGGAAGTATCACTGGCAGGATTTTGTTATTTTATCATTTGTTTTTATATTTTTACATTTTTTATTTCAGATTTTCAATTGTTTTATTTCCTTTTATTTTTCTTCCTCACATTTCTCTTTTATTGTCTTTTGTTTCTGTCTGATTTTTCAAGCACTTTGTTTTAAAAAGTGCAATAAAATAAAGATATATGAGTGTATGTAAACATGTTACATACAGGTGCAGGTACTGTCTCCAGAAGCACCCTGAGGTTATTCAGGTGAACATCTCATTAGCATCAGAGCTAAAAGTGATCAACAGAGCCGCCGTGATCGTACCTGGGATACAGAGCTGCAGCTTCTCCACAGTGGTGGCCATGTTCCTCTGCTGGATGCGGCAGCGGATCACCTCCTCTGTCTGAGCTGTCACCTGAGAGAACACACAACGCAAAGTGACCATGAGAGGCTGGTGAGGTCGACACCCTGAGATTACAAGTTAAAGGACAGATCTCGTCTGCAGCTCACCTCTCGTCCAGCCTCCTGTAGTCTTCGGTTAGTGTCTGTCACCTGACTCTGAAACACAGACATCAGATTAACTGCACAGCTTCAGGATTCATACAGAGACAGGTTACAGTAAAGAAGTAAGGATATATCACCAGACCGTAAAACATCGGTACAAATAAGGATGGATTAAAATCGATTCAACAAAATTTGTATTGTGATATTATTTTTAAACAGCAGAAGGTGTTATCTGCATTTCACTCCGCTTGTTAAACATCATTAAGTCTCTTGCGCTGCTCTGTCGTCACTCGCTGAGTTGAGCGTAACAGACATGGCAGCAGCAGGTGAAGACCGAGCGGGTCAGGATGCACCTTTGTGTTTACAGTCTGAGGTACGGCAGCATTTTGTTTTTCCCTGATATTCCTGAAGAAAAACATGTCAATTCACAGCCAGAAGCATGAGCTGCTGTTTAGTTTATTTAAAGAGATGTACCTCATTTGTTTGAATATTTCATACTTTCATTTGGGAATCATTCACTTTCCATTTCTCTGTAATTGTTCTGAAATTTTCCAACAAGGTATTTTTCAACACTCATTTTGAGTTTGTTTGCAAGGTGCTGAAAAAAAATGTGCAGTGGTTTTATTTGAGTTACAACACACCTTAAAAATGAAAAAGGATTACTTTGTTTATAAAGAAATATAAGAGAAGCTATATTGCAACTGTCCATATCTGAGAATTGAAATAAAATAATGGTTATCTAAATCTTGAGATCAATCCAGTTTTCTTAAAAAACTTGAAAGAATCGTATTGCGAACCAAAAATGGGTATTTGAATCGAATCATGGGTTGAGTGTATCCTTACATCCCTAATTTATGGTCAAAGCATATGCCTCTGAGATTTAACAAACTATTTAATCAATGGATCAAACTGTGGCAAACGTTCCTTTCCATCATCCTGCTGCTACATATAGAACAAGATCTGTATCACATAACTCTTTTTGACCAACGCAAACCGGGTTGTATTTCGGGGCTGGTGCTCGCGCTGGTTCGGAGCTGGTTGAAGTCGAAATCAGCGTGGCACCCGTTTGTTGGTTCACGAGTCCATTCAAGCCCGTGGAAGAGGCACGTCATGACGTCAGATTTACGTGACCGCTTTTCCCAGCAGCGCCAGCTCGAACTTTCCCTCACAACAACAACGATGGCGGACAACGGTAGTTTGTCTCCTCGGCCGACCACTGCTTTGCCTTGGAATCCATTAGTCTCTTTATTTTTTTTTCGATGCAGGACAATGGCCGAACACGTTTGGTTTGTGTTTTTGATCACATCAAACTTCAGGAGGTTTAACTTGTCATGAAGGTTAAAAAAACACTTGTGGAGATATGAAAACGTTGGTGAAGGTTCAGCATGCTGTCACATGTCTATCTGTCCCTCTCCTCTCTGTCTGCTCCCCCTCTTCATGCCCTCTCTTTTCCCTCTCTACCTCCCTCACTGCAGCTGCTCAGCCTTGAAATCAGCTCATTGTCCATGAAGGGGTCGGGACAAAAGCAGGCAAATTCAGATTAACCAGGCAGCAGGGACCTGAACCCATCATTGGTGCACTGGGCCTTTCATGGGGTTTAATGGCTTGTGACAGGCTCTTTCTCACAGATTCAGTGACAAACTTCTCGATTCTGGATGAGGATTTTTGAACTCTCGGCTCTTGTCACACGGCTGAGAGCCATGACCCAAATGACCAGTCGGCTTTTTGATGACAACCCTTTCAACAGGGACGCTTCCAAACGAGCAGGACCAACTACATAAGCATCGTCTCTTCTTTAACTGAGCAGCAACACAGGGCGACTCCCCGAGAGCAGAGACACTGATGTTGTGAAATCCTGTGTCTCTCAAAGGATGCAGGACGATCAAGTCCTCTAGAGAAGGCTCCCTGCATCACTGACAGTGCTGCTGTGCAAACAACAAATCTGTTTCCTCACCGCCTGCTCTTGTTCATAGTCTCCCACGTAGATTTCATTTTAATAATCAAAGCTGCACACTTGATATCGGTGAATAAACTCACGCAGTCACAGATAGATGCTGCATGGAAGGTAACTTTTGGAACTGGAGTATGATGAATGTGGGAAGTTTTACACCACACTGAGAAGATGATTTAAAGATGTCAAACTGAAAAATGTGTCCATCAAAGTTCTCACACTTCAGTAGCTTCTGTTTTCTGTTTTACTGCTAAGTTTAGAGAGGGTAATACACCAACAGGCGATACACCATGGTCAATATTGTGAGTTTTTATGCATTTTTCTTTGAGTGATCTCAGAGTAGTGTGCGTGTGCTTCCTGGAGGATCAGAGAGATGCACGACTGCTGTGAAGTCTCTCCTCACCTTCTGATATGGTTCCTTTGGATGCTTTGTGCAGCTTGTTGCTTCTGCACTCTCTTAAGGCTGGTTTATACTTCTGTGTTGACCCTACTTCTGTGTGGAAGACACGCACATGAGCACTACATACTTGTGCGTTGATGTGTCCGTGTCGTGCAGCAATACTCTGCTGAAACGCTTGAGGGCAGTGGGGTCTCTCTGATAGTCGGGTCGCCTGCTTCAGGCCTGCTATGTTCTATGTTTACTTTTTTACAGCAATTCAGAGCGTGTTATGTTCATCTACAGCTGATACATGTTGCTGTTTATCATACAGACATGATTACAGTGAAGAATAGAGAGGACACGTCGGTGGAGATTAAATGTACAGAAATCCAGGAAGTGCTGTAAATGCAGGAGAGACAATGCGGCTGAGCGGACCAATTACAGTCTGCGTCGATTCAACGTGTAGTTAGATTTTGGAGGAGGTGCACATTTGCTACGTGCATAGGCCTCTGCATAGGTATGGGAACTACGCAGACTAGGGTTGGGACATTGTTTTCGAATGTTTCAATGTTCGTTCACTTTGTAAAAATTGAAGAGTTAATGCGAACATTTTCTTATTTTAAAAGAACAATTTCTCATTGTTTTCATCGGTGCCTTGTTGTGATACTGTATAACCCGACCCGGACCCTTAGGTCAGCAGGTGGAGGTCTTTTAAATGTACCCAGAGTCAGATCAAAGCCTGGTGAAGGAGCCTTCGGCTACTGTGGTCCTTTTCATTGGAACAAACTACCTGCTGACGTCAGGTCCATCACTACTGTCTCTACTTTAAAAAAAACAACTCAAATAATCTTCCTTTTCCAAAGTGTATGAATGATATAATGACTGTTGTGTCTTGCTCTCTGTCAATTGCTATTTGCCGTGTTTGAATGTAAGTTGGGTGTATCAATTGTTTGTCTATGTTTTTATTGTTTTTTTTTAAATGTTTTAATGTTTTTTAATTCTCCGCGTATAGCACAATGAGCTTACATGTAATGAAATGTGCTTTATAAATAAAATTGCTATTGCTATTCCTGCCAGACGGCGGCTATGGAGCGTATGAAAGCTGTTTGCTAGCCACATTCAGTAACAGAAGAAGAAGAATGCTAACTGCATTAAAGAGCAAAAGAAGAAGAACAAAACATTAGTGACAGTTGCAGTGATTTTCTCTGTTTCTGAATCTCACACTACGACACACGTATTTCCAGAGACTGAGCAAGGCTGTGAAATGTAAACACACGCCACGCAGCGTCACAGACACACCGACATAAAGATCGAGACAAATGCTGTCAGTGCCCACTACTAGCAGCACCTCATCCTGCTGCTGGTTAACCTGACTGCCACACAAACGGGACATTAAAGGGGACAGGTGTGTGTGTCGAAATAATCGCAGAATAGATGCCAATGATTATGGATTCAATTAAGCCTCCCCACTCCAGGCTCAACTGCTGGGATCAACTTAATGTAAAACTTTCACCTAAAAGATTAAAAAATATTTAAATATATATAATATAAGATCTTGAAAAAAGGTGTTAAACACACCAGAGTTATTTTTACGTGTTTCTATCGTTCATTATTTTCAAATGTGATTGTTTTCTTTATAATAACAAGATTTATAATAACAAGATTTGATCTTCAAAAAGAACGTATCCAAAATAAAATCTGGAAAAGGGCGAGCCGTCTGATCATCACAGTCCTCATATATTCAGACCAATACTGTTGCTAGTGTTTTGTTTGATATCTTATAAAATTATAGTGGAAAAAAAGACATGCTGCATCATGGATAATTCACTAAAGGTGTAAAAAACATGCTCTAATCATTTCTGAAACATGTTCATATTTAAGGTAATTAACCTTCTCCATTTCTATGTAACATTTGTGGAGTGACTTTTAAACATAAACTAGCCCTTCAGTGGTGTAATAAATTCTTTCATTAAAAAAAAAGTCCCTCTTGAACATTCATTTCTGGAGTTCATGGTCACTTTAGTTCTAGTTTCAGCAGACCACATTTCTTGTTCACAGCCTCCTCTGGTCGCTGTAGTCCTCTTCATACTAATCTCTCTCTTACCATCAGTTTTTCGGCGTCAGCTCGGACTTTGAGGAGCTCCGTGATGGCGTCCACAAAACCTTGGTGGTGAAAATTGCACATCTTCTCAATCTCGCGGTCATGGTTCCTTATCCTGGCGTCCAGCTTTTCCATGAAGCGTTTGTGGGCGTTGGGCTGGTCATCGTAAATGGACCTGATACGAACAAACACGGAGAGAAAACAGAGGGTCAAAGAAAGGGAGAGGAAGGAGGGAAGAAGAAGGTGAAGGTCGTAAGTTTTTGTTCATGAGCATCCTGAAGTCACTGATGCATCTGCACGAACACACTGAAAGAATTCATCATTTGAGCATCTCCGTGTCATCGCAGGGTTGGGAGTGTGTGTCATTTAACACTTCTGTATAAAGAAAGGAGTAAAGATTCATATTCAAACATATCTAACACACCGGAACAGATTATTTACATGTCACACATCTGATCTGTGTGCTTCACAACAGCCCTGCAGAAAAGAAGAGAATCAACACGACGGTGAGAGCGGTGAGGCCGAGATGACCAGCTGTTTGCACATCACCGCAAAGAACCCTGCCATGAATCACGACTGGTCATCCAACACAAACACACAGACACAAAGACATCCTGTCATCATATCCTGGCCCAGCTTCAACAGGCACAGATGGCCGTGTATACTGTATGCATTCGAGAGTGTGTGTGTGTGTGTGTGTGTGTGTGTGTGTGTGTGTGTGTGTGTGTGTGTGTGTGTGTGTGTGTGTGTGTGTTTGGGAGAGATTAAGATGGAGACAGGAAGACAGAAATATGGAGTGATTAACTAGTTGTTTAAGCTCATCGTTCATATTTTGGGGCCTGACCGCCTCTTAATAGCTGCTGCCACAATGCTGTACTGCTCTACTACCAGGATGTAAACCAACACAGGTGACAGGTGGTAGCACGACGCAGTTTGGCAATATGTTGATCCAGAAAGTAGAGATAGACTTGTATGTAGGCTGTGGGTTTGGGTAAACTGATGTAAAACCAGTCCACTGGAGAAATGCGTAACCGCTGCAGTCCATGGAGCAAGACCGCCGGACAGCTGGAATCATGGGACCCAGGTTTTCCCACATTACTGAATCAAGGATTCTCCTCCTCCTCTCCTCATCCATGTTGTCTTTCTGGCCCTCTGAAAACCTCTGACCTGTTGACTCCAGGCCTGGCTCCGCTCATCATGACGGTTTGTTGTTGTAGTTAAGTGAAATACTATCTGGTGATAACACAGAGTCTTTTATTCTGAAAATTAACCAGATGTTTTCATTTTGTTTTGGTGCCTGACTTCCTGTCCTGCTCCATCTGCTCTGTTGAGATTGATACGTCGTGCTCCAGCATCCGGCAAAAATAGAAGTCTTGTTTATCTGATCTGGAGGACTCCGACCTGCTGGATCAGAGACACTCAGGAACGCAACGAAGCAGATCCAGTGGAAGTTAACACATTGACTAGAATAGAAACCTATCAGATCTGGTGACATGACGGATTGGAGACGGATCTGGTGGAATTTGGCCGTGTGTTTTCAGAACGCAGCACGGAACCGGACCGCCAGACAGCTGGAGTCATGTGACTGAGGTTTTTCTGCTGTAATTATTGAACTGATGAATATCCTTCTCCTCTCCTCACCATGTTGTCTTTATGGTCCTCTGAAAACCTCTGACCTGTTGAATCCAGGCCTCCAAGTCTTGTGTATCTGATCCAGAGGGCTCCAACCTGCCGGATCTGAGACGCAGACGGAACACAGCGGAGCGGATCCAGAGGAAGTTAACACAGTGACTAGAATAGATACCTATCAGATGCAGTGCCGTGACAGACCGGACACGGATCTGGTGGAATTTGGCCGTGACTATATTTTTTCAAGCAGCTGCTCCAGATAACAATCCAGCATATCCATATCCAGCATTTCCCACACACTGACGAGTCCGGGGAGGTCCCCTGGGTATATTTTCTGACCATTTCTACTGTTTTTTTTTGTCGTTGAAATATCTGTAAGCTACAAGATCGTCATCCAGAAACAATAAACTAGACAACCTCTCATCCCTTCCTGCCCTCTGTGAGTGATAACCTGCAGCTCCTGACACATGCTCTGCTGCAGCTGTTCAGAGAGAGAAAGAGAGAGAGTTCCAACAGTACAACAGTAGTTAAGGATTGATGCAACATGCTATGTCACTAATGAGCCTTGTCCACATGCGAACCACTTGATGTGACAATATGAAGTGAATCAATCCCCGACATAAGCCATGTTATTGGGCATCTTTATAAAATGCATTGCTGATGAGAAGTGTCAAAAGATCAGACACTTGCATGTGAGAAAAAGGTAGAGACTACACTATTATTGGACACCTCAACTGCTTTATACCATTTAAATATTCCTGATTCTCAGTTTCATTATGCAAACAGTTAAATGAGATTCTGTTCAAAGTTGTGATGGGATGGCAAAGACTGCATGGTCAACTGTTTGCTGCTAAATCTCCTCAGGTTCAAAATCAATGGTTCTGTTTCCCTCCTCTGGTAATAAGAGCAGCATCAGTGAGATCACAGGGGCAGTGTACTTCCTGCAGCTCGTGTGTTACAGGCGCCATCATGTGGTCGTCAGAGGATCAGTGTTCAGTGAAGTTTGTCCTTCCTCACCTCTCAGTTTTTCTCCCATTAGATGCTGCCAGTCACCTTAGTCTTCCCCAGCACTCTGTATTCTTTATCAGTGGTCTTATCCAGTTAATTTACTAACTAATAGCTTAATGTTTATGTCTATTAAAAAATACACACAAAAAGCAAAGATGAATAATATACAGTTCAGGAAGAGGCAGAAAACCCAGAGAGCTTATTTGAAGCCTCCACCCAAAACAATGTTCTAATATCACTAATCAATTAAAAATACTAAATTGACACATAAAGATAACAGTTGAAACTAAAAATAAAATAACACAAAAATATACAAAATGAACAGTTAATATAAAGTTATTACATCAGTAGAATTCAAAAGTACAACATATGAATATGATGTGTACCTGTCTATGAGTATGTGGTTGAACATAATGAGTATAATTCAATAACAGTGGTTAAATATTTTTCCAGGCATCTTTTTTTTTTAACATTTTACAGACAGATTTTAGCCACATTGGAATAAATATTCCAGAGTTTGGTGACCCTGAAACGTATCGAGAATTGACTTCTATAAAGTTTGACGAGTTGAGTAAGAACCTGTGGACCTGTGAATTTAATTTGAAGTAAGACTTGAAGTGATCAGGGATATTCCCTTTATGTTGTATTTTATACAAAAAAAACATATTTGAGAGGTATTGATGTCAAATGTATAACAATGTATTTTAAAGCTACTGTAAGGAGTATCTAACTGGTCATGAAACAGATTGAAATGAACAATGATGCCTCTGTATGACCTATAAAAGCAAACAAGGCCATCGGCTATCAGCTTGATGATGTCTATGTTGTTGTTTTTTAAGCCTTGAAACTCTGTGAGGGGTTAGGTATTCTACCTGACAAGATCAGCTTAGTACTGACAAGATCCTGGCTGCTGCAGAAATCACTGAATAAATATATTTCAGGAACAAGCCCTCACTGTAAAAGATAAACGAAGCTAACAACAGATTATTCAGTTATGAGCAATGACCTGAGATTAAAAACATGAGTCATCGGTTTTTAGTAATGTTGGCTTTTGCGATCAGATCCTGGAAATGATGCGATGACACTGTGCTGACACACTTTATGATGTTGACTCACCCACGACTGTTAGAGGCTTATATTTTCTAGCTCTTCCCCGGTCTGCTCAGAACTGAAGAAGCCATTCGGAGGAGAGGTGAACAGCTTCAAGAAGTTCTACCAAGTCCACTTGCCTCACGGATCAAGCTTTGAATTACCATGACCTGGATAACTGAGAACTTTCACAGACTTACTCATCAACTGCCCTAACTTCAGCTGGAGTAACAGCTCCATCTAGTGTCAGAGGAGTGAAGTGCTGCATTCATAAATGATTACAAATGTTTATAACTTATGTATCTATATAAAATATACCGATAGTAGCAATTGGTAATGGTTTGATTATGATGTCTATGACATTAATCTTAATTATATATAAGATAAAATATCAATAACCTTTATAACTCTGCAATAATAATAATCATTTATTTGAATTCAGTCTCAGCAGATGTGTGTCTAACATGAGTCTGGTCCTGCTGGAGGTTTCTGCCTGTTAAAGGAAGTTTGTCCTTGCCACTGTAACTTGCTAAATGCTGCAAAGTGCTCTGCTCATGGTGGATTAAGATGAGATCAGACTGAGTCCTGTCTGTAAGATGGGACTGGATCTTATCCTGTCTTGATGTTGGGTCTTTGATAACACAGAGTGTTTATTAACTAGATGTTTTCATTTTATTCTGCTCTATTGAGATTGATGCATCGTGCTCCGGCATCCGGCAGAAATAGAAAAGTCTTGCGTATCTGATCCGGCAGGTCGGAGCCCTGCAGCTCAGATAAGCCCTCTGCGAGCCCTTTGGATCAGATACTCAAGACTTCTATTCGCAGCCAGAACGCAACTGAGCAGATCCAGTGGAAGTTAACACATAGACTAGAATAGAAACCTATCAGATCTGGTGCTGTGATGTATCGGAGACGGACCAGAAACGGATCTGGTGGAATTTGGCCTTTAGAGTGCTGTGGTTTGGCAGTAGATTCATCTGGGAAATGGAGACAAAGCTGCACGTAGGCTGTGTCTGATTAGTCAACTGGAGCAATGAGTAACCAGCACAGGCATGCGGACGTTTACCTGCAAGGAGGACTGAAAGCTGGTGGTGCCCCCTCTTTACTTCAAGTTCCAGGTTTGTATTCCTCTCATGTTTTTCACCTCCTTGGCTCTCCTGCATGCACACAAAGCCCTCTCACATACATTTAGTCAATACTTCTCAGGAACCCAGGATCAATACAAGACTCTGCAGAGGATGCCTACAGAGTCATATTCATGTACAGATATGTGTTCCAGAGCTCTAACCAAAACTATTAGGCGGTTCAGTGCACTGCTGGTGGATTTTTTTTTACATGTAGGAGTACTTTAAATGTGTTATAATAACAAAGCGCTGAAAACAAGACTGAAGTCCAATATTTCCATCGTGCTACAGTCAAACATTAAACCACCAACACTAAAGGAAACAGGCCGTACAGAATAGATAGATAACAGATAAACGAGGCTCCATCTGTATCCAACAATATCTATCACTATTCATCTTCATCTGTCTGCATACCCTTAAGACTATATTCACATGAATCAAACAGTCAGAGATAAATGTGAAGAATCATACAGAGTCTTTGTCTGGAGACTTTCGAGCAGGACTCTCCATTACTGGAATAAACGTTCATGAAATGTACTCAGAGAGGTGCGTGAAGCTTCAGGTCAGCTTATCCTTTTACACATGTCTCACAGACACTGCACAGAGTTTGGTTAATGTGGCACAGAGAAAATGGTGCTGCTGTTATATAATTTATCATAAGAATGTTGAGATGCCTAAGAAGCTGCTTTTAAGGTTTTTAAGACCTTAAATGTGATATTTCAGTGATGCCAAGTCTGTATTAAAATCATGTTTTCTCTAGGGATAGGACATGATTTTTAAACACTCTCATATGTGTTCACTTATCTCATTTTATTTTATTATTTCAAGTACAATTTTTCATCGTTTTTACCAGTGCCTGGTTGTAATACGGTATTCAAGCCAGACGGTGGCTATAGAGCGTCTTAAAGCTGTTAACCGCATTAGCAAACAGAAGAAGAGGAAGGCTAACTGCATTAAATAGCAAAAAGAAGAAGAAAAGATTAGTGACAGTCGCTGTGATTTTCTCTGTTTGGGAATCTCACACTACAACCATAGACTGTATAAAATATGGACGCAAGTATCCGTGACGTCACCCATCTGTTCCTGAGCGCTGTTTTGAAGCCAATTGACGGCGGCAGCCATATTGGAAATGCAAAACTCAACCAGGCAGAGTGTGAAGTAAAGGGGTGGAGTTTGAGCCTCTTAGCTAACAGCTATGTTCCGACCGGAAGTCAAGTCGGTCATGTCCTTATTTGGGCAAAACTGGTAATCTTAATATCTACTGAACTGTCGCGTTAGAAGAAATTCACCCCCCGTACAGTGTGTGCCGAGAACCAAGCCGTTTTTTGAACCAGGCTGTAAACATGTTTATTAATGCTGCAAAGATCGTCTTTTTCCCATTCATGTGTATGTGGTTTCCTGTGTTTCTGCAGCCAGCCTCAAGCGGATTCTCGATGTATTGCAGTTTATAACACTTCCGCATGGGCTTCATAGTTTGAGACCGTAGGTTGCCGCTTGACTACTACACATGTATTTCCAGAGACTGAGCATAGCTGTAAAATGTAAAACACACGCCACGCCGCGTCACAGAAGCACCGACATAAAGATCAAGACGGACACTGTCAGTACCCGCTACTAGCAGCACGTCGTCCTGCTGCTGGTTAATGTGACTGCCACACAAACGGGCTGTCAATGGGACAGGTGTGTGTTTGTGTGTGTGGGGGGGGTTGATTATTCAAATAATCGTCGAAAAGATGCCAACGATTATTGAAAAGTATTTTGGCTTGAAATGCCCATCCCTATTATTATTAAAAATCCCAATATATTTACCTCGGCTTCTAGCTTCTTATTCATATGGATATATGTTTGGTTTTTTTGAGGAGGAGGGGGGGGCGTTGATCTTTACGAATAATTATTGAATAGATGCCAGTGATTATTGAACAGTACCTTGGGTTGAAATGCCCATCCTTATCATTCTCCCATGCAGCGTTCAGTCCCTGGACTAATCCTGTTCTCTCTATACAAGCATTGTCTGAGTAATCAGTTCAGTGTATCCTATATCACTGTTCTGCAACAACTATGGCAGCATATCCCATATTTCCATACATGCATTTTTAAAAGAACTAGTTACTGACACGATGTACTCAACAGTATCTTTCTCAATGCTACGGTTATATTCACTGATCAGAGGAGTCTTACTTTACATCAGAACTGAAGGGTTTACACGAGTACCTCCTCAGTCTGTCTCCATCAAACCGGACCAATGACCCCATGAGGTGACCGGAGGTGTCATAATGGGATTAGTGGACACAAACAGACGACCTTCAGCAACCTTGACGTACAGAAAGCAGCTGCATGTCAAGACTTTCTGCTCATGGTAAGGTTCCTTTGTTTAAACTGATAAGAGAGTGTATTTGTTTCCTTACCAGGAAAAAGATGATGATGATGATGTCAGGGAGTTACAAATGAAATCCATCCTTTATAGCACAGTCTGATTTCCAATCACAGTAACTTTCGGTTTAATTTGATCTCTTATTTTGTTCAGTTTCCCTGACAGTCCCTCACACAGCCAAACCCTGCCTTCTGATACCTGTAGAGATCCACAGATCCACCAGCTGGAGACATTTTTGTTTAACAAATGAGCTGCTGCTTTCCCTACACAAATGTTCATTCATATTTCTACAGAGCTTGGCAGAAGGGTTTGAAGTCAGCTCAGCTGCTAAGGGACAAGTGGAAGATGTCATCCACTTAGTGCTGGGCGATAATTCGATAAACATAATTATCGCAATATAATTTTTCTCGATATAAATATAAAACATGTATATAAATAAACATGTAATTACACCCCCCGGCCACTTAAAATGGAGGGGGGGTGGTGCTAGTGAGCCTTAAACACTAGTTGCCACCCAACATTTGACTGAAGAAGAAGACGGCATTGAACAGCCAATCATGTTGCAGGGTGAGAGGTAGGCAGGGCTTAAAACGTTCGGAGCGGAATGTAAACACAGCTGAGACGAGGGACAGCAAGTGGTTAGTCTGACACTGACAGAGACAACTTCTGCTGTGCATCTCCAACACGTTTAATGTCCACCGTGACCGTAGGACACCTGAACACTGAATAACCGTGATGCATTCACTGCACTGTTAGAAACAACAACACTCCGCCTGTAACCCTTAGTAATCTTAAAGGAGGGAGCACAACTCAAAACAGTACTCTCCTGGGGCACTGGTGGCCTAGCGGTCTAAGCGCCCCACATACAGAGGCTACAGTCCTCGTCGCAGGGGTTGCCGGTTCGATTCCCGGCCGGTCGACCATTTCCTGCATGTCTTCCCCCGCTCTCTACTCCCCACATTTCCTGTCTCTCTTCAGCTGTACTATATAATAAAGGCAAAAAGGACAAAAATATAATTAAAAAAACAAACAAAAACAAAACAGTACTCTCCTAAACTGATACACAGAATACAATTTGATGTATTTGTTTTCAATGTAAATCAAATTATTGAAATAACCTCGACCTGAGAAAAATAAGAATGTACAAACTAAAACTTCACAAAAATCTAATTTTACATTTTAAGACCTGCTTCCTGTTAGCACCTTCAGAAATGATTCAAGAAGTTCATCAGAAAACTAAATCCAGATACAAACTAACAAACTGTCTTCAACTTTCACTCAGAAGCAAAAATCTGACTTTACATTTAAATGAAATAATGATTTGACATTTATCATGATAATTATTGATATCGACTAACATGACATTTTTTATCGTGATAACATATTTTTCAATATCGCCCTGCCCTACATCCACTAACCCCCAATTTACACAGGGAGCATGTGCGCCACGTTCTGTCAGCAGCACAGCTTTGCTCTGTCTAATGGCGAGCGCCCTGCTACACAGGATGCGTGTTTGAAGCGTAGCGGAGTCCTGAGGAAATGCTACATTCAAATTCATGCTAGTTTTCTGTGGCTACAAGGCCTAGCTTTAAGCCTGACACGTGCTGGGCGCAGGCTCTGTCGAAAATAGACTTGACGCATACTTCTACCTAGCGGCACGGGGCACGCTCTAGAGACGGAGCTGAGACACAGTGGCACTCCCTGTGTAAACATGAGCATTGACTAGAATAGGAATGTATCGGCTGTGCAGTGCACGGTGCTGACGTAACGTGACGCGGCGCATCCTGTACAAATTGGGCGTCACTCTTTAAATGTCTATTTCTCTATATAACAATCACCTCAAATATAAAGATTAAACTTCTTTTGATCCCTGGAATTTACAAAATAGCTCTAACGTTGACAGAATTTTTCTTGAACAGAACCAAAACCCAAAGAGTGTTCAATAATGAGTCTGTAACAGAGAGATGATGCTCATCATTGTACCTGAAAGCTTCTCTGTGTGTATAAAGACTAGACTCTGTGGACATGCAAACCGGACGTGCTCACATCCATACAGCCAAATAAAGATCAGCCTCCATGGCACCATGAGAGGTTCCTCTTTCATGTCATTAATAATTGAAACCAGGTGGTAAAGCTGAAACTAATAAGTCACTATCTTCCTGCTTTCTGCTGGGAGAGCCGGACGAGAGCGTCCTCTGAGTGCTGCTGAAAGGAATCATAGTGTTTCTTCTGTATCACAGTCCAACTCACTCCTGAACTGATGTTACATCACAACACTGGAAATCTTTGTGTGAAATAAAGATAATCTGATGCAGAGCTTCAGTGAAATGCAGACCTAAGTGTTGGATTTTGTAGTGACAAGATGTGCAGACGTTTCCTCACACTGTGTGACCATGAAACTCTGTATGGTTACAGGGGAAATGACACAACGAGACAGCTGCTGCAATCCAGAAGAGGAACGTTCTGGATGTTAAACATTCACTCTTCTGTGTTGAATATCCAACATTTAATCAACCTTATGATGCCAAATGTGCCACAGACACTTAGCTCTACAAATAATTAAGTAGTATTGTATGAATTGATGTAATGAGAAGTAGTAGTTTTAGCTGTTTATTATTATTCTTTGTGTAAACGCAAAAATAATCAAACGACAGAGAGAGAGAAAAATCTGATCTGACTCTATGAAACAGGCTCAGGTGTGTCAGTAAACATGTTTGTGATTACACAAGCCCTCACAGCAGGGACTGAAGACTGAACATCAATGAGTGCAGAGCTTTCATGCAGAGTATGATCAGGTTTTTCACTATACTGGTTTTGTCTTTTATGAGTAAACAAACCTTACAAGCAGATATCCTTATTTTAGAAACTTGGATGTGCAGAATGATTTGAACAAGAGCACTGCACCATGAACACTGGGTAACTTCCAAAAAAAAACCCGTTCCATGTCCGGTCCGTCTCTGATCAGCCACAGCACCTGATCTGATCTGATTTCTATTCTATTCAATGTGTTAACTTCCACTGGATCCACTCCGTTACGTTCCAATTGTCTCTGATCCAGCAGGTCGGAGTCCTCCGGATCAGATACACAAGACTTCTATTTTTGCCGGATGCTGGAGCACGACGCATCAATCTCAACAGAGCAGATGGAGCGGGACAGGAAGTCAGGTTTCACCAAAACAAAATGAAAACATCCGGTTAATTTTCAGAATCAAACACTCTGTGTTATCACCAGATCGTATTTCACTTAACTACAACAACAAACCGTCATGATGAGCGGAGCCAGGCCTGGAGTCAACAGGTCAGAGGTTTTCAGAGGACCAGAAAGACAACATGGCTGAGGAGAGGAGGAGGAGAATCCTTGATTCAGTAATTTCAGCAGGTAAACCTCAGTCACATGACTCCAGCTGTCCGGAGGTCCTGCCCCGTGCTGCGTTCTGAAAACGCAACCGGTGGGTGTTGACGGACGAGAGAGCACAGAGCCGGACCGCAGCGGATTGGAGATGAACCGGACATTGTTAGGAAGATCTGCTGACTGTCACATTTTAACAAGTTCAACAGCATAAAACAATCTGAACATGAAAACCAGGAGCAAGCTGACAGAGTTCAGAGTTGTTAGCCTCAGGGCTTCATTCACCTGGTATTCCTGGTATGCAAAACAACCGCCGCCTGCAGGCACGTCTACAGGACAGGTGTGTGTGCAGAGTGAAGACACTCAGCTGAGGACAGGTGTGTGTGTGTGCAGGGTGGAGACAGCTGAGGACAGGTGTGTGACACTCACTGAGGACAGGTGTGTGTGTGTGCAGAGTGGAGACAGCTGAGGACAGGTGTGTGTGTTTAGAGTGAAGACACTCACTGAGGACAGGTGTGTGTGTGTGTGTGCAGAGTGGAGACACTCACTGAGGACAGATGTGTGTGTGCAGGGTGAAGACACTCACTGAGGACAGATGTGTGTGCAGGGTGGAGACAGGTGTGTGTGCAGAGTGGAGACACTCACTGAGGACAGGTGTGTGTGTGCAGAGTGGAGACACTCACTGAGGACAGATGTGTGTGTGCAGGGTGGAGACAGGTAAGGACAGGTGTGTGTGCAGAGTGAAGACACTAACTGAGGACAGATGTGTGTGTGCAGGGTGGAGACAGGTGAGGACAGGTGTGTGTGCAGAGTGGAGACACTCACTGAGGACAGGTGTGTGTGTGCAGGGTGGAGACATGTGAGGACAGGTGTGTGTGCAGAGTGGAGACACTCACTGAGGACAGGTGTGTGTGTGCAGGGTGGAGACAGGTGAGGACAGGTGTGTGTGTAGGGTAGAGACAGGTGAGGACAGGTGTGTGTGAAGTGTGGAGACAGGTGAGGACAGGTGTGTGTGCAGAGTGGAGACACTCACCGAGGAAAGGTGTGTGTGTGCAGAGTGAAGACACTCACTGAGGACAGATGTGTGTGTGCAGAGTGGAGACACTCACTGAGGACAGGTGTGTGCAGGGTGGAGACAGGTGAGGACAGGTGTGTGTGCAGGGTGGAGACAGGTGAGGACAGGTGTGTGTGCAGGGTGGAGACAGGTGAGGACAGGGGTGTGTGCAGGGTGGAGACAGGTGAGGACAGGTGTGTGTGCAGGGTGGAGACAGGTGAGGACAGGTGTGTGTGTGTGTGTAGGGTAGAAACAGGTGCACAGTAGCTCCTGTAGCCTCTCATTATAAAGTCCTCGTCCTGGCCTTGGGCAGCAGCTATCAAACATTAACGATGCAGGGTGTATGAGGCAGTTGGCTCAGGCATTTGGACTTCCTATTTCTGGCCAGCTCTTTGGAAACCACAACACGACACCAGGGGCTCGACATGACGCACCACACGGTGTTATAACGGGATGACAGGAGGCTCATTTCCATGTTTACGCTGCTAAAACACCGAGCAGATATTGTTAGCATGGTTAGCTGACATCAGCTGTGTAATGATTACAAGATGTGAGGTCCGACAGCCACACCCACAGAGGATGTTTAGGTCACATTTGACAGGTCATCAGCCGACCATCAAAAACACAGAGCCCGGAAAACCCTCTGAAACCATGTTTTCCCTGATCTGCATTGAAGGCACAGATCCAGTGGTCACTGTCGGCCTGTTAGCTGAGCTCCTCAGCCTCACACAGCCTGACGCTGCTAACGCTAGCCCACCGGTGGAGAGGGGAGCTAAAGCTAGCCTGTGAACAAAGGTCTGATAATGGAGGAGATGCGAACACAAACACACACATTATAATTATCACAAGCTTTACAAAGACACGTATGTTCTTACCGGAGAGTGGGGCCGACACAAGCCGTGTCCGTGCTCTCTATTTCCTGTAAGATCCGTTCGTGCTCCGTTATACACTCCAGGGTTTCATTCTCCGCCATGATTGTTGTGTGTGTGTGTGTGTGTGTGTGTGTGTGTGTGTGTGTGTGTGTGTGTGTGTGTGTGTTTGCGCGCGTGTTTGCGCGCGCGTGTGAGTGTGTTATGGCTGTGACTGCAGCTACAGCAGAGTGCAGGTCAGTGTGAGGTCTGGCCGGTAGGGGGCGCACCATCGTTGCACTGCAGTCAGTATCAGCAGCATGACTGAATATTTTATACTATATATTTATTTTTTAGCCCAGGACTGTATTATTATTTTAATCATTGCTTTAACACTTATTTTTCTTATTAAATTATTTATTTATGTATTTAATTCGGTGTATGTATTTAAAAGGTGCTATATAAATAAAGTTGAGTTGAGTTAAATCAAAGATTAAGACTTTTTTATTTGCCACTGCCTTCCAATTTTAGCTTATTTTAACTCACTTTAAATGCAAATTTAAATTTTATTCTTAATATATTTCTAACTTTCCTTTTCTTTTCTAGGTTTCATTATATTTGTCATTTTAGTTGTGCTCTTTTGTGCATGTCTGAATGTTTCCAATGCTTTTAATGTTTTAATGTAAAGCACATTGAGTTGCCTTCATGTATTAAATGCACTATACAAATAAAGTTTCCTTGCCTTGCCTTGCCTTGCCTGGCCTTGAGTTGTATACACACTAATGCAAATATACGCTGTTGGCCTATATTTCTGTAACACCTCTTCTCTCTTTTCATGAACTTTAAAATGTAGTCCACAACAACCCAGCAACTACACTTAGAATAATGACATTGGTTATTATGTTTTTCATGAAAGCAGATAATTACAAGGCCTCTATTCATGAATTAATATGTATCTATTACCTCTGCTAAATTGAATTTAGTGCTACATCTTTCTTCTATAAAAAGACATGTTTTTATTTGCATCCTTACTAAAATCAAACACAGATTTTCTTCAATACTTCATCTATGATTGAGGACGTTATGTTATCAACCGGAACATACAGATTTGCCAAATCTTTCAAATATCAAGTGTTTTTAGTAAAGTCTAATAAAAATGCATACACACCACATAAACATAAAATGGATCTGTTGTCTTGGTTGCTGACATTTCTAAATGTGCATAAGCATGAGACAAGATTAGAGTGTCTCACTTTAAAAGGAAGAACTCCGAAGCCATACTTATTGGCACCCCCCACCAGGTCCAATCATCCTCCATAACCACCATCACCTTTTCTGGACAATCCATCCCCATTTCATCCGCTGTCACCAACCTCAGTGTGAGACTGGACCCTCACCTAACTTTTGAGAACCACATTAAACATCTGTGCAAATCCTGCTTCTTCCACGTAAGGAACATTGCCAGACTCCGCCCCTCCCTCACTGTATTTGATGCTGAAAAGCTTGTGCACGCCTTCATCTCCTCCAGGCTCGACTACTGCAATGCCCTCCTCATTGGGACCCCCAGTAAATGTCTCCACAAGCTCCAGCTAATCCAGAACACCTCAGCCAGGATCCTACTCAGAGTCAGAAAACACAATCACATCACCCCAGTACTCCGCACACTTCTCTGGCTTCCCGTCACTGCAGGAATACACTACAAGGTCGCTCTCATCACCCATCAGTGCATCTATGGAAACACCCCACCATACCTCAGAGAACTCCTCACCCAGCAAACCCCAACCCGTAATTCATGCTCTGCGCATCAGAACCTCCTCCACCCTCCCAGAACCAAGCTCCGGACCATGGGAGACCGGGCCTTCTGTGCTGCTGCACCACATCTGTGGAACTCCCTGCCCAGCCACCTCAGGACCCCACAGACCGTGGATGCTTTGGAAAAACACTTAAAGACATTCCTTTTTAAAGAGGCCTTTTAACTCATTTAAGTACTCTTTTTTTTTTTACTTTTCAAGTTTACTGTGTGCCTGTAGCACTTTGAGATTTCTTGAAATGAAAAGTGCGTTATAAATAAAATGTATTATTATCATTATTATTAACTCTTGAGCTGTGATCAACAATCCTTTGAATCTGCCCTGCATGCGTATCACATTAGCTTACCTTAAAGTGGTTCCCAGAGGCAGATCCACAGATTCTAACTCCGCCAAGATATTCCCAAAAGTCTTCTCCTCCTCCTTGTTCTCATCTTCACTCTGCACTGGAGGGTCAGGTAAAGCAGCATGCACCCTGTCACCGCTCATGTCTCTATTTCGGACTCTAACCACAAAGACAAATCTCTACATATGTGACAGAGAGGGAAACCAAGAACTCTGTGTCTGTGTGTGACAGGCAGGGAAAACCAGGGCACCTGCTAAGGTCAGCAGAAAAAGAGGGAGCAACAGGAAAGAGAGACCTTGTGATTCACTGGACTTTGTAGCCAACTAAACTGACTTGAGCAGCTCTCTGCGAATACATTTATCTCAGTGATACTGTAAATGAAGAGAGAGCCTGGCCTGTTGGCTTCATAAACGCATGCAACTTTAAAACACCATCAGCAGATGGAGACTTTAATTTAAGCACAAAGCTCCTCCTCACTCTGCTGCCTGTTCATAATTAAATTACAAGAAGGAAGGAGTGAGAAGGAGCTTTATGTTTATCTTCTTTTTATTGAATATTTGATTATGATCACTGATTTAAATGTTGGTTGGTATTTCCCTTGATCAATAAATATACTGAGATGTTTTAGAGTGAATTGTAAATGCCTTTTTCAGACATTGTTATGTACATTCATGTGTTAACACAGATGCAGCATACTGTCAGTGGTTGATGTAGAGCTAGTTTTTTCAAAAGGTGCATTCATACCTATTCTAATACCATAAAACAAAGTATGAGTACTTGTCAAGTGCAATGTATGGAAATTGACTTGGACGCTATATTAACTCACTATCCCCTGTGTTGAGTTTTAAACTGGTAATGAAACAGACTGAAGTTAACAACAGTGCCTCTCTATGACCTTCAAGAGAAAACTAGACCACTGGCAAAAAGACTGACAATGTCTATGTTGTAGGGCTGTAACTGCAGAAAACACAATAATTGAAGAATTTAATGAACTTATAAACATTATCACATTAAGTGCAGTATCGACAGTTAAAGCTTTTATGCCTGCTTGGATTATATATATTTATATATTATAATTTGAATGAAACAAAAACAAAATCAATATGACCAAATAAAATAGAATAAAGATAGAATAATGCAGAGTCAAACTTGACCCTTGCAAAGTGCCAAATGCAATCACATCTCAGAGGAGTGTTCAGCACATTATTGGTAGATATTTTAACCAAAAAAGTCACATAACTAAAGTTTTTACCACACATCTTTACTGTGGCTAGGTAGTGCAATGCATATTTACAAAGGATTATGCAATATGGAACTTACCCACACTGTTTCCTCTTGACTTCCCCAGCCTTCCCACTCAGCGGTCTTCTCTTCCTCTATAAGCCAGATCCTGTGTGTGGCCTTTGGAGCGAGGCCAACGCTGCTATCTACTTTTTACTCAGAGTTTCCTTGTTTATCTCAAACTGTAGAGACTTGTGAGTCTGCGTTAATTTGAAGTTACCCTTCGGCAAAAGGAAAAGCACAACCTTTATCTTTGTCGTTTGTATATAAAGTAAACCTTTGGAGGTGAGGTTGTGTAAACTCATTAGGAAAATACTTTATAAATCTGCTGTAGAGTCACTTTTTTCATGCGAGCAGAAGAGTTATTCCTTTTTATCCAAAATGTAGGTTTTCGGTACTCAAGCTTTGGATTCAATTTTATAACCAAACCACAGCCTAGCCCAGAGAAATGGGTGAGACTTGGTCATTAGCCACTAAGGGCTTCACACTTTGGTTTTCTGAAATACTCAAAGGAACATTTAAGATGTAGAAAGAGGTTGAATCCTTTGGAAAAGAAGAAAATAAACTTTTGTCTCAATGTTTTAAGATCTCAAACCAGCCTCAGAACGCCTCCTGTGACACTGCTAACAAATATCTTTCTGTGTCAGAACTAAAAGCTTTGCGTTACCCCCTAAAATGTGAGGAAACACTGAGGTACATCATAGCTGAGAGTATTACAGTGGAGTTTTTTATTCTAATATTGTATTCCATGTGTTTTCCTTAACCAGTGTCTTATTTTTCCCAATTATTTACTTAGAACAATGTGGAACCAAAGATGTTCAGCACACCTGTCCCATGATGTCATTGTTTAAGCGAGCCACTTGAGGAGTGTAGACAAAAATAAATGGTACCACAGAAAGGTTGCCACATTTTCTGAAACGGCCTTTTGGAGGAGCACAGCGGGCCCCGAGCAGCTTACACAACCACTTTCTATTTCCTGCTATTCTTCTTCTCCAAATGGATTGGCCGATTAGGAGTGTGGACGTAGTGGTTAACAATACACTCTTTACAAAAGCCCTGACTATGAGTTTCCTTATTACTCCACTGAAAACAAGAAGTGGGTCACTTACACACACACACACACGCACACACGCACAAACACACACACAGTATAGGAAATGTGTCGGAGCTGCAGGAACAGACACACAGATGTTCTGATGCGACACAATGGGGGAAAGAGAAGCAGGAATGTATGCAAAGATATAACATGACAGATCGATGAATGGAAAATACTTATAAATCCACACACACGCAAACACACACACACACACACACACACATACACACACACTCTCTCTCTCTCTCTCTGTTTTCCCTTTCCAAGTCTATATATTAGGAGCTTTGATTGATTAAAACACTGGTAAAATGTCAAGGAAAGATTATTGCTGGAGTAAACCCTCCAACCTTTGGATATGTACTGTCCTCTTCCCGACATAAGAGACACCAATCAATCAATCTTTATTTATACAGCGCAAAGCCACAACAAACGTTACCTGAAGACTCTTTCCAAACAGAGCAGGTCTAGACCATACTCTATGTTCTATTATTAACAAAGACCCAACATCAAGACAGGATAAGATCCAGTCCCATCTTACAGACAGGACTCAGTCTGATCTCATCTTAATCCACCATGAGCAGAGCACTTTGCAGCATTTAGCAAGTTACAGTGGCAAGGACAAACTTCCTTTAACAGGCAGAAACCTCCAGCAGGACCAGACTCATGTTAGACACACATCTGCTGAGACCTTGTTGGAGAGAGGGATAGAGGGAGATGAAGAGAGAGAGAGATGATAGTGGTGAGACGGATAGTAGTAGTTGTAGCAGCTGGAGTCTGGCACGTCCACAGCAGCAGAGATCCAGAGGAACCTACGAGACAAGGGAGCTCAGGGACTCCAGAAAGGTCTATGGTTACTCACCTGGTGTTGAAATGACACATTACTGATGTCAGTCCAGAGAGAAGTAGACATCTATAGTTCCCCTATGATTCCTCTTACAGTACTAAAAACTGTATTTAGACAAAGAAAATAAAAAATCTTTTGATAAAAACTTGCTTACTATAACTCTCCATTTTGATTTACAAATCAGTGACTACTCGGAAAATGTATTGTACTATTCAATCAATCAATCAATCAATCAATCAATCAATCAATCAATCAATCAATCAATCTTTATTTGTATAGCGCCAAATCACGACAAACGTTATCTCAAGACGCTTTTACAAACATAGGAGGTCTAGACCACTCTATGTCAAATTATGAACAGAGACCCAACTTCAAGACAGGATAAGACTCAGTCTGACCCCACCTTAATCCATCATGAGCATTGCACATCGCAGTATTTAGCTAGTTACAGCGGCGAGGAAAAACTTCCTTTTAACAGGCAGAAACCTCAGGCAGAACCAGACTCATGTTAGACACACATCTGCTGAGACCGTGTTGGGTCTGTAAAGACAGAAAGAGGGGAGTAAGAGAGAGAGGTGATAGTGATGAGACGAGTAGTAGAAGCTGTTGCCGCTGGAGTCCAGCACGTCCGCAGCAGGAGGACGTCTACGGCAGCTCAGAGGAATCTACGAGAAAAGGGAGCTCAGGGACTCCAGAAAGGTCTATGGTTAGTAACTTTAATGGGACAGGGAGAGTAAAGTAAGAGATGAAGGGGTTGGGGGGAAGGGGGTGAGCTAGGATCCCAGTGTGTCAGTGCGCCAGTTCCCCCGGCAGTCTAGGCCTATAGCAGATAACAAAAGCTGGTCCAAGCCTGATCCAGCTCTAACTATAAGCTTTATCAAAAAGGAAAGTTTTAAGCCTACTCTTAAAAGTGGAGAGGGTGTCTGCCTCCCGGACCCTGACTGGTAGATGATTCCAAAGGAGAGGGGCCTGATAACTGAAGGTTCTACCTCCTATACTACTTTTAGAGATTTTAGGTACAACTAGCAAGCCTGCATGTTGTGAGCGTAGAGTTCTAGAGGGGTAATAGGGCACTATGAGCTCTTTAAGATACAAGGGTGCCTGATTTTTAAGGGCTTTGTAGGTTAAAAGAAGTATTTTAAATTCTATTCTACATTTTATTGGGAGCCAGTGAAGAGAAGCTAACACTGTAGAAATGTGCTCCCTCTTCCTAGTTTTAGTCAATACTCGAGCTGTGGCGTTTTGAACTAGCTGAAGAATCTTTAGAGACTTATTGGGGCAGCCTGATAAGAGGGAGTTACAGTAATCTAACCTGGAGGTAACAAATGTATGGACTAGTTTTTCTGCGTCGTTCTGAGATAGGAAGTGTCTAATTTTAGAAATATTGCGCAAGTGAAAATAGGCTGACCTTGAGATTTGCTGAATTTGAGAGTTGAAGGATAAATCTTGATCAAATAGGACTCCTAGATTCCTAGCAGAGGTGCTGGATGCCAGACTAATGCTGTCTAAGGTACTTATATTATTAGAAAAAGTCTCTCTGAGGTGTTTGGGGCCAATAACAATTACTTCAGTTTTTTCTGAGTTTAGCAGTAAGAAATTTCTGGTCATCCAGGTCTTTATGTCTTTAAGACAAGCTTCTAATTTAGATAACTGATGGTTTCTTCTGGCTTCACTGATAGATATAGCTGATAAATATAGCTGAGTTGTATTGTACTCCACTTTACCTCTGTTGCCAAACTCACAACCTCGTCATGTTTACAAATTGCTCTACGTGCTCCACGTCACCAGTTCATTGTCTCAAGTGAATTCTTTTTAGTCAATGTAAAGATGCAATTAGATCAAGTTTTTGTCA
The DNA here is from genome assembly GCF_009762535.1 of Notolabrus celidotus. Lineage (NCBI taxonomy): Eukaryota > Metazoa > Chordata > Actinopteri > Labriformes > Labridae > Notolabrus > Notolabrus celidotus. Next base: position 4,575,614 of record NC_048289.1, read on the forward strand.
GATGGCATGAATATGGTGGCACAAATGGAGCAAGTAATTCAAGCAAATGAAGGGAATTTGCGCTTCTCGCTTGGAAATCCTCCGGTGATGAGTGATGTGAGGAACCGACTGGCGGAGGTTCAATCATCTGGAAATTGAAGAACTGTACGATGCCATTGTTCTGTTCGTCTGAAAACAGAACAATGGCAAAACAGGAATAAAAAGGAGCTTGGAGGAAAATGAGTCAGGAGTTCAGGTTATCTGTTGTGTTGTGAAAACCTTCATATGTCACCTGATTCCAGCTGTCTGTTGGAATTGCAAGTTAGCTCTATATCTTTGGGTGCTCAGGTAGACAAATACACATAATTTAATATTCAGGCGTTAAATGTGTGCAAATAAAGAGGGCAGGAGATTTTACTCACGTATGGTGAAACACAATAAGATGGCAGTACTGGCCTATCTGACTGCACAAATGAAAAATCCTTGTGTTGTATCCTTATTAAATACTAGCTGGGCTTAATGATTTGACACAGCCGTTGTTTTCTTACTTCACTTGGAACTTTAAAGCCTGATGTACATTTAAAATATGTAGCTTTATAAAATAAAAATCCATCTTTCATTTTTTGCAGATTAAGTCAAATCTAAAAAGGTTCATGAGATTAAGAATAAACGTTTTTGGCTTGCGGGTATAGGTCCACCTGCTGTTCAGGTTTTGTTTTGTTCTTTCTAACCTTTGAGTACAGTCAGAGCTTTATAAAACATGTGACTGATTGAGTCAGTGTCACACACTTTAACAACTGTTGTCTTTGTTTAGATCTGTGCTTTAAAAGCACCAACCTTACAATTGGTGTCCATTTGAATGCTGTGTAAACGTTGGAGAAAACGATGCCGTATTATTCATAATGTGATAATCTCTTGTCCATGTTTCCCTTTTAAAAGAGGATGTATGGATCACAGCAGAGTGTCCACTGTGAACTGTCACCGCTCCCATTCTTCTGTCCATGTGCTCTTCCTCTCTGAGCTCTGCCAGCTTCCTGTGTCTGTCCGGAGCACCGGCTGCTATACAACTGCTGACCTCCATTGTAAGTTACACTCCAAACAAATAGCTCTGAAGGACATCCTGTAATGGGAACAGTCCCCTGCCAGAGCCAGGTAGGCTGTCCAGATGTTCAAACAAGGCTGCAGACCTTTCAGACCATGTTTGAGATCTGACATTTTGGGACAGACGTATTTTTGAAAGCAGGAAAAACTTCCCTGGCACGGTCAGAAAAGATAATATTGATATCCTGTAACAACTCTGGTATTGCCCTTTGTCCGTTACATGTTATGTTCGATGAGTTCCTATTCCTCTATGGGCTGTTTAGTAATGAAATTTCAAGTGAGAGTTTAACAACATGAATTAACAGTTAGAAAAGTAAACACACAACAACAACAACAACAACAACAACATGGAGGAAGGCTGGAAACCTGAAGGATATGAGAATCAGGGAAAGCAATTATGTGTTTAACACCAAGCAGCAACAAAATGAAAGCCAACTCTGAGTTCCTGAAAACTCCAGTTCCTTCATTGGCCACTAGAGGCTCTGTCTTAAAGTGAGTCGATCTCACCTAGCCCCCCATGACAAGGTGCCCCACTTTAAAAATGTAATCTATCAGTTGCTTCTTGTTTACGCCACAATGAAAGCGCACCAAACCACTTACAAATATGAAGTATTTACTGGTTCTTTCTTATATGTTGTGCCAGTTTAACATCAGCCGGTTATTTTGTGGTGAAGTCAGACTACACCTGAGATTCTTCAGTGATGGTCTCACCTAGTCTTAAATAGTCTGTGTGGGATATGGGTGACATGTGATAACACCCCCCAAAATGTGTGATCAGTTTGCTTCTGGTATTGCTCATGTTAGTGAAAGTTAATAACCATTGTAAAGGGGTTTTGACCAATCAGAATCAAGCATCTTACACAGCGGGAAGATCAGTAAGAAAACCGGGTAATAAGATGCATTAATTGATCCATTTAGAGTTGAGTATCCAACAAAGCCATGAAGTCACAGGACAGATTAAACTTGAAATGAAAAATACGGATAATATATTCAGAGTTTTATAAATTATTCAAGGTGTGAGCAAACAGAAATAAGATGGATTTTTCTTTGTACTTATTTGTTTTGTTGTTTTTGGTGTCTTAAAAACTTTGAAACCAATGTCTGAGTGCATGACCTCACAGCTTTATAGACACAAAACTAATATAAGATTTGAACAGATTTTTAAAAATCCTATGCACATTGTTTTCTGTTAAAATACCTTTGCATTCAGTGCTGCACAGGGTTTCCTCCCTCTGCTGCTGGACTATAGGGTGAGATTTAAAATCTCCTAAAAATACATTGTTATGCATTTTGGAGATTGTTGCTATATCATGCTCACATGCTAATGCAAACATCAAGTATATAAAGAAAGTTAACCTCTTTTAAGCCTTTTTTTTTCAAATAATTTCTGAGTTTATTTGTTATCTTATTTCATTTTACTGTTCCGGTATATATCTGATTTTATTGTAATGTTTTTTTTTAAGTATTTCATATAAATTACCTCTACCTTGTTTTAGCATCATTTTAATTTATTCTATTTTATTCTATCTTACTCTATTTTATTTTATTTTTTATTCTATGTTATTATTCTGTTATTTATGTTATTATATTTTATTGATTTTGTTGTAATGGTGTTATTTTATTGATTTTAATTTATATTTAACGATTTTATTGTATTGATTTTATTTGAAATATGTGTTTGATTGATTTTATTGTAGTTTTCTGATTTAATATATATATATATATATATATATATTTTTAATTTTAGTGTAATGATTGTATTTATTTTTACTGGATTTTTTCTCATTTTATTTTATTTATTTATTGTAATGATTGTATTGTATCTTTTAGTATTTTATATTACTTTCCTCTATCTTTTTTTAGCCTTTTATCATTTTACCTTATTGCTATTATTTTCTGTCTCAGTTCTTTTGTGAAGCACTTTGAGCTGCCTGCTTGAATGTATGAAAAGGGATATATTAATAAAGATTAGTTGAGTTGAGTTTCTTTAACTGTCGATCAAATTAAGTGCTGAAAAAATGAGACGCATCGCCCTGAAACTGAAAACAGAAAAATCAAAAACGTACCAAAAAGTGAAAAAAATTCAAAACTTTTACAAAAAGGGTATTATAAACTGGAATAACTAATCACAATCTTGGTTCGAATGTAAATACTATTATAATTTATATTATGCATGGTGTGTATTGTTTCAACTCCACCACCCACATGCATCAGTTGAACACTGAGATGCAGCAGTACCTGAAGATGATCTGCAGAGGGAGCCAGATAGAACACATGACCAGTTTAACCACATCTGTGTCCCAAATCAGATTCCTCCCTTTAACGTGTTTGTTTCCTTTAAACACTGTAGATAAAATCAGTTTTATAGAATATATTATTTTTTATTTTGTATCAATGCCTGAATGCTCTGTCTCTGATCACTGTAGTTTAGATGTCCAAAGAGACTGAGTGAAGTTTAATACATTTACAAGGAAAGCAGACACTCTCATATCACTAAGTACTTGCTTTGTATTTATGTAATATTTTATATAATTTGCTCAAATTTTACTTGCACAGTTAAAAAAGTATTATTTGGAACCATTTGAAGAAAATATCTGTTAAAAAAAAAGTTGAACTAGAGGGGCTCCTGGTAGACATCTGGTTTCTAAACTGAAACTACTTCAAGGACACCTTCAATCTAAAAATAGCAGAGTTTAAAGATAAGATATATAAGATATATTTCAGAAATGTAAATTCAAAACTTTCTCATGCTGAACGATAAATGTTTTTCAAGGATGTTTGGTTTCCTTTGCAGAAAGTCCCTCCTGTTCTCTGCTCCCACGGTATACAAACCTGGTCATGATAATAATAATAAGATGAAAATGAAGCAGGCCTGCAGTGACCCGTGACGTGCTGCTGTTTCTTAGAATCTCTGTCAAGGTGGATGGTTTGCAATAAATATCAAGTTATTTTTACATTTTCAGATGATGAGAGATAGCACAAAACATCTTCTGTGATTCTTTTAATAATCCAAAATCAATACATGTGAGTGACGTGCTGCCTGGACAGGCCTTTAGAGCAGTCAGGGGATTTTAATTGGTCTCAAGATTATCTGACTCTCATCATGTCGCTTTTTTTATTTATTTTTTATTTACTTGTTTTTTTGTTTTTGTTTTGTCAATTTGTTCAACTCCACCTCAACCCCAAAGACAGCTGGCATATTGGCTCCAGACCCCCTATGACCCTGAATGGGATAAGCGGAATGGATGGATGGATGGATGCTGAGCTTAGGTCTAATTATTTTGAACTCTGATGCTCTTGTTTATTTATTTTTGTTTTACTTTTTAACAATGTGCTTTAACAGGATATGTCACCTGAGTGTGTTTTAATCAAGAGGATTTTAATCTTATTTATGCAGGGACACTGGCAGTACTTTATATTTTTATAATTTGTTTGTATTCCGCCCAAAGTCATCTGGGATTGGCTCCAGCCCCCTGTGACCCCAAACGGGAGAAGCAAGCAAGATAATGGATGGATAGATGGATGGATGTTCATATTTTTTTATATTTTCATAATCTTTATATTTTATATGTTTATATTTTATAGTGTTATATTTTTGTATTTTATATCTTTATATTTGAAAAGTTAATATTTTAATATTTTGTATATTTTATATTTTATATATTATAAATGATATATTTTATATTATGTATTTATACATTTTAGATTTCGGTGTTTCTTATATATTTTATGTTATCATATCCTATATTTCTATACTTCAAAGATTTTATATTTAGTGTTTTTATACATTGGATTAAAAAAAATTTTAATGTCATATTTCTATGTCATATTTTCACATTTTTTATATCTAATATTTTTATATATTATATTTTTTATCTTATTTATATTTATATAAAAACACAAAATATAAAAACTATCAAATTATAAAAAAAATAATATATAAACAAATATTATTGTACTTTCATATATATATATATACATATATATATCATGTGTTATATTTCAGATTTTTGATTGTTTTCATCTTTTATTGTTTTTATTCTTCTAACATTCATTTCCTTTTATTTGTCCTCTGTTCTTTCTTATTAGTAAAGCACTTTTTAACCCTGTTTTGATAGTGCTATGTAAATAATGATCATTATCATTTATCTATTTCGGTTTTTGGGTGGAAGGGCTGAACTCATCATTTTCACCCATCTACACAGTTCAGTGTTTCAACAACATTTCTGGTGGTCCCTGTCGTCAATGAAAAAAACCTAACAAAAAATAAAGAAGTTTCTTGGATCAGTATGAAAATAGGACTGAAATGTAAAGTCCTTATTCCCTTGCATTTAGTTCACCATCCTCTTTATTGATTAACTGAATCTGATCATTTCTTTCGAATGAAGCTTGAAAAATAAAAACACTTCAACAAACCTTTACATCATCATTATTATCAAACATACAGAGGCTGCACCAGCTGAAACTGTATAATCAGGTTATCTAGAAGAGAGAAGAGGCTGATCAGATGAGATACTATTCTTTAAAACAAATCAACGCTCCTGAACAGCTTCAAAGTATTTGTCTGAGTGTGTCATTCTTTAAGGAGCTGTTGGGTCTGTGCTGTCAGAGGAAACCTTCTTTAACTCGACTGTGTGGATGTTTGTCTCGGTGAAGGGCTCTTGTGAGGGGGACAAAAAGCTCTGATGGGTCTTTAAGCGTCTCTCTTAGAGTCTAGTTTACTCAGTCACATTCACCGCTTACACACACACACACACACACACACACACACACACACACACACACACACACACACACACACGCACACACACTGGTGATTATTGCTCAGCAGACATAAACCTCTCAGAAGCTGTCAGCTGGCTCCTACAAGTGGAGGGGAAACAGAAGGAATGTGTACACACACTTCTTCCACCTGTCGTCTCGTACTCTGTCACAGACTGCAAAACAACAACGACTGCCTCTGTTCAAGTGTGAGTGAGCATGTACGTAAATGACAGCTGATTCTTATATTCTCACAAAACTCTGTCCGAAGCTTTGACTCTGACTCTTTATGAAAAGTGGAATAAAACAGGTCATGATTTTAGGCAACACTGCACGTACCAGCAGTCTGCATGCTGAGTACCGTCCTTACCTGCAGACAGAGGTGTGATTCCTCCAGTGTAGCCTCTCTGTCTGCAGGCCTGTGCACTCCTCTTCACCTCTGTTTCTCTGAATGAAGAGGTCAAGCTCATCCTGCTGCTCACATTCATCAAACACAAAAAGAGAAAGACAAACAGAGATAAAGGTCTCACTCTAACTTCTGTCGGCTCCGGTCTACCACACTCTCAGCTCCATCAGACGTGATTTCACAAACAGGTATGACCATGTGAGAAACATTTATCTAAACACTTGTAGAAATGAGTAATAGTTAAATAGCTGCTTCCACAGCTTAAAGCTCCTGTGAAGAGTCTTTAGCAGGTTGTGAAACAGACTGAAATTAACATTAATGTGTCTTTATGAAACTACAAGCACACAAGACCATCAACAAGAAGGCCGACTATTTCTGTAAAGCTGTTTGTAAGGACTGAACCCACTGACAGAGGGTAGGTGTCAAACAAAGTGATTAACTCCACACAGCTGATACAGTTTCCACATTTCAATGAGTGACATATCTGACTGTCAGGAAACACTAGGTACAAAATTACAGGACTATATCGACATAGACTGCTTTTTTAGACTGCAACCAAAAGTTCCTCACAGGAGCTTTAAGTTGTTTCACCTGTGAGATTATAAAAGCTGTCCAAGACTGAGTAAACTACATAATAAACTGTCTTATCTCAGCTTTTAAAGCTCCTGCAATGCCCAGGTCAGACTACAAGTTGTGAGCAAAGTTAGCCAATGAAGGGCTTCAGGACCTCTGGCAACAACATCCCTGCCTTTATGATGAGAAATTGATGGACTACCCCCAAAAATGGTTGTGTAACCTCGATTAACTACAACTGAACATGAGGGTCCACTGAAAAGTAAATTATTAATTTTAAAGAATTTTAGAATTTTTTTTTCACATTTAGAGCATATTCAATGCTAAATGTAAATATAAATATTATATATAAACATTATATATAAATATAAATATAAATATAAATATCAAATAGAAATAGAAATAGAAATAGAAAAATGAATAGAAATATGAATAGAAATATAATAAATATAAATATAAATACAAATAGAAATAGAAATAGAAATAGAAATAGAAATAGAAATAGAAATGTTAAATCTAAATATTAAATGTTACTCTGCCATCCTAAATATTTTGCTACCATGTAAATTCACACTGCTGCCCAGTGGAAATACCAAAATCAAAGCTTAGCAATACCAACTTAGCTTGTCTGTACCATAGATGGGTCAGTACTGACTGAGTATTGTCAAATCTCTTAATGGTCTCCAAAACTGCCTTTCCAACATTTTCTGCTGAATCAGTGCACATTATGGACGGCAGGTAACCTACTAGTAACCCGTAGGAGTCAGTACTGGCAGACTATGGTATGGTTGAGATATCTGTATCATTTAATGAGGCCTTTATTTTGGTACTTCCGCTGGAAGGCAGTGTGAATTTGCATATTAGTTAAGATCGCAGAGCAACATTTAACATTCAGATTTAACATTTCACATATAACATTTAGATCTAACATTTCGCACTTAGATATCTTTTTCACATTTGTTTTGTCAATAGATGTGAAGAAGATCACAAATATTGCTCTAAATGTGATAAAAAAGTGACTGAAAAATTCACACTACATTTTTAGTGGTGCTACATAGCAGAGTTTCAGGAGCAGGACCACACCTCAACCATGCCTCTTCTGGCTTTCTTATGAATTCAAACCTATCCCTCTCCTTCCCTTCGTTCTCCAATTCCACACCCCACCCTCCCTTTCTCCCCTTTTCTTCCTATTTCTTCCTTACCTACTATACATAGAGCTCTGAAAAGGGGGGGTTCGTTGTGTCCGGGAGCTACGGTGGACCCCCTCAAGCTTCCCCAAACCAGTAACGGCAAGAAGTTCAACGTTAAATCCAGAATCACTATTCCAATTAAATCAATAAATCATTGTCAAATTACATCCTATTGATGGTGTGGTCCTTGCCAGTGAATGACGTTTTGGAGCTAAATATGGAGAAATGTTATTTTCTGTGTGCACAACTTTAGAAATGGCGCCCCATACTTTTCATCACATAATAATGCTGTATGTTAATATGAAACTTGATCAGTGATTTGTAGGAAAATTAAACCTGACATGTCAGACACAGTTCTTACACACGTGTTGATTTTTTGTGAACATGCTGTCTCAGCGTGGACAGTGTGTCCACGGTCTCATCACAGTTACACATTGGTTATATATATAAACAAATATATTAAGATTATGACTGATGTGGAGGTGCAGACAAATGAATGAATGAATTTAGACCAGCTCCAAAAAGCTCTCCAAAATTCACACTAATATTAATTTATCAATATTCTGATCCCAAGACGTGACAGAGAACAAGGCCAAAGGGATCATCTTCAAACAACTTCTGGTTTAATCTCTTTTTAAAACTTGGACCAACGTCTACTTCCTGTTGACTCAGCCTGACCTCTACTCTCTTAAACCTCACCCTGACTCCAACCAGCCATCCACAAATAGGTTCTACCCTCTGTTCCTTATTAAGAAGCTCCAATCAAATGGTCTTTAGTCTGGTACACACTTGGATCTTGGTCTCTCTCTCTTTGTGTGTGTGTTTGTGTGTGTGTGTGTGTGATGAGCATTCAGCTCAGTCTGTCTGTCTGTCGTGGTTGTGAAATAAGCCTCTTGGTCATTTCAAAGTGGGAAGTGAAAGAGATATGTACATGCAAACACACTCATACACACTGAGCGTGCTCAGTAAAGCAGTGCAGAAGTATACGCCCCAGCAGGCACATGTGCTCTTAGATAGCTTGTTGTTTTTGAACAGGAGAACATGTGCTGCTGCTGATAGGCAAATCCTCTGGGTGCCATCATGCCTCCAGACTGAAAAGCTTCCACACAACTCAGCAGACACACACAACGGAGCGGCACCACACACTGGCGATTGCTTAGTTATTTGGTGCAAGAAGCTCAGATGTGTTTTTGGGTATTGGTGTGATCATAACAAATACAAATGCCAACATGGCCTGCAGAAAAACATTGATTGAGTGTCTCAGGAAATGAAACCTGAGTGGACATCAGATTGTTTGTCACTCACTTAAATACTTAAAGGTTGTTTGCAGATCATTACCCAGCTACCACAGTCACGTTTTGGGGCTTTCATGCCTTTATCCAGAGAGGACAGGACAGCAGATTGAGCAGAGACCAGAAGAAATATAGCCTCTGTGCAATGTTTGCACAACTTATCACTTTTGGCCAAACCAGAGCCCTCCATAAAGAGTGAGTTTAAAAGATTCCAACACATATCTGATCTGAGCGGTCGTTTGGACATTTTAACTTCCTGGGTTTAAACTCTTCTCTCCCCTTTTTTTCAAATTTGTATTATTATTATTATTATTATTATTATTATTATTATTATTATTATTATTATTATTATTTTATTCTTTCTTTATTTTTCCATTTTTTGAAAAACAATTAATCTGTGTCACTTGTATGTCTTTGCACTCTACCTCTACCTCTGAAGATTGGAGTGACTACCACATCATACTAGCCTCTTTTCAAGTAATAATCAACTTGCTGTGTGATCTTGCTCTCCCTATTGTGTTTAAATGATATTGCTTTTTTGTTATTGTTTTGTCTGTTTACCCCTTGTCAATGTCGGTATGGATGTGAGATGTGATGTGATCAATGTTATGGGGTGGGTGGGATCTTTAGGGTGTTTGTGTTATTGTGTTTTATAACATCATCCACAGAACTCTGTTCCAACTATTACATGTCACAAGACCTATTGTTTGTCTGTTTGTGCATAAAAAAAACAATAAAGAAACTTTAGAGTAAACTTGTTGTTGTTGGTCACAGGCTGCCCCACGCCTTCGAGTGCAAGTTACTGGGGCTACAAACACCTGCAGACGATACTCAGGGCTGAAACAGGCCTTGACAGCCCAGCATACAAACATTAAAAGCACATCAGACACACATGACAAGGGTTCAAGTAATCCATAGTAGCTGTTATCATTACTGCAATAAGACCACATCAACAGACATGACAAATAATCACAGTGATATCAGTGCACTCTCAGCTGGATCAATGTCAACAATCATAACCAACCTTAATACAAATAAATAACATAATGCAGGGTGTACTGAATATGCTCTTGTACATAGTAGAAAACCTTTATGTATTTAATCGCTAATGCATTTTATTTAATTGAGTTATTGTCATGGGGATAAATTAGCTTTTTGCATGGTTGGTTCTGATCTTGGGGTTTCTGTACCTCCAACCAGAAGGGACTTTGTCCGCCTTCACAGCCAGCCCGCTCATGTACAGCTGCTGTAGGTCAGCTTGCTGCTCTCCCATAATCTTCCCCCAGGTCTCAACAATTTTCCCCAATTTGTTCTTTTGTTTAATTTTAGCATGACCATATCAGTATGCAATACAGTAATAGAGGATGCTTTCAATAAAGGATTTATAAAATAAAGTCCAAATAAAAATCGTCCTGAACAAGATCCTAGGTATCAGTAAAGGATAGTGACCTGACTTCAGAGCTCCTGTGAGGAACGGTTTGTGATGATTATGACGCCCCCTGTGGACAAAACGTTACCTCGTATTTCTGTTCGGATTTTATCCTGAATATGTGTAAGAAGTATTTTCTAACAAAAATAATCAACCCGCTTTATTTCAACACTCAAATGCATCACTCATCAGAGGAAATGTTTTGGTAGCATGTTTAATCAGTTCTTCTGACACTTACAGTACAAATAGCTATAAATACATACCGATCCCAACAATCAGATCAGAGCCGATCTGGACATTTTGTAATTGACTGGTGATTGGCATTTGAGCCGATCATCTCATCCGATGATTTATGTCCGCTGTCACTGACACAACTTATAGCTTAAGGCTAACATGCAAGTGTAATTTGAGTTTTCTTAACCGTGTATACATAATGAGAAAATAATAAATGGGACATTGATGTAGAACTCAAACCATGATGTAAATGTTATAGTAGAACTCACATGTGCACCGCCAGACACGTTACAGAAAAAACATCTGCTCTACACACCCTACGGTAACTCTGCAGGGACATACGGTTCAAAAAGGTGAAAACAAACCAAACACAGGACAGTCTGTTACATTAGCATTAGCAACTTTGTTGCTAGCGGCAGCTGCCGTCCTCTACACCAGCATGCCGCTCCGTAGCTCGTGGCATGCAACCGGGCGTGTTTCGATCTCGTTGCCACTCCCAATAATCACGTTCTCCGTCTCGCTGTTGGATGCTGCCGTTGTGAATCACGCACTGTCTCGTGAGAGTTGCGTTCAGAGCAGCCTCAGATTTAAGCGTGCTGTAAAGCATCTACACCAGTTTCATTAGTCTCATACTGCAGAGCTTGTTAAACAGATAATGAGTTTTACATCAATACTAGCTGGATTAAATTAAACTGAACAATTAAAAAAAACAGTAAAATATGTCTCATGTTTTCTTATTTTTGTTAAAGGAAAAAAAACTGTGAGTAGCTCAACTCTCTTACCTCTTCTGCAACTATTATCTAGGCAAACACAGGTATCGGATCGGGACCCAGTATTCAATATTAAAAAATAAGATCGGGATCGGGGGCAAAAAAGCTGATCGGGACATCCATAATAGTCACTTTTTATATTTATAATGTTGTTTGCTTCTGTAGATCATAAAGAAGCATCTTTAAAATTGAAGTCTTTTTTGTAACCTGCTATAAACTCCTCACAGGAGCTTTAAATAAGATAACAGCAGCAACATTTACACAGTGAGTTCTGGTTTGACAGTGACGTATAGCTCTTACACACCTAAATGATTCAGTTATTAGCTTTCATTGATCTGCTGTTGGTTGTTTTACGATCTGTTCATGCTGTTGTTCCCTTCATCACATCACTGAGTTTTACTGTCTGTTTAATCAGCCCGCCCCGTGGTTAAACAGCATCAGTCCACAGCTATGTGTTGGGTAGGTTTGGGTTAATGATACAGTGATTATCTCAGATCAATGAGAGCGATCATGTTTAAAGATGACAAACAACTATAAAATGTTTTAGTGTGTTTATTTAACCTTCCCCGTTAGATGACCAACCTGCTGCTCTCCACTGAGTACGTTAAAGACTGAAGGAGAAACTCCCTACAAACTGCAGGAGAGGAATCAGTCCATCAAAACGTGGCAAGCAAATTCATTCAGACTGTTTAACTTAAAAGGTTTCTGAAGCAGGAATTTACATTTAATTTATAAGTATATTCAATTATAACTTTGAGAGCTGCTGGTGGCCTAGTGGTCTATGCGCCCCACGTTTAGAGGCTGCAGTCCTCGTCGCAGAGGTTGCCGGTTCGACTCCCAGCATGTTGACCATTTGCTTCATGTCTTCCCCCATCTCTCCATTCCCTACATTCCCTGTCTCTCTTCAGCTGTCCTATCATTAAAGGAAAAAAAAATGCCCAAAAACAACTTAGAAAAATAAAAAGATAAAAAATAAATTGTGACTTTGAACAAACATCTATTCAGTCCTTAAAGAATTAAGAACTTCAGAAGATTTTCATGTTGCCAAATGACATGTGATGTTTGACTCAGGGGGACTAAAGAGCCTGACACAGACAGGCTGTAGGTGGTAAGAGTATTTATTGGAAAAGGTGACTGAAGAGAGGTCCTGAGATCAGAGTTCTTTCAGACGGTGGTGGAGGCGCTGAGGGTTGAACGGAGGGCACTGTGAAGACAAAGAAAGGATGAGCTAAAATCATAGACTGTATAAAATATGGACATAGTATCTGTGACGTCACCCATCTGTTTCTGAAGAGCTGTTTTGAGGCCAATCATCGGGGGCAGCCATATTGCTGCTGTCGAGCGATTGTGACGCAAAGAGGCGGAGTTTGAGCCTCCTACCCAACAGCTACAGTGTTCCTGCAGTCAGCTGTGCTTCTCATTGGAAGACTCATAATCTGAATATCTGCGAAATTGCCACGTTAGAAAAAAAATTCACCCCCCCTACAGTTTGTGCCGATCGAGATATGAGCTATCCGGACTACACTGGTCTTTTGTACCAGACTGTAAACATGTTTATATCTGCTGTAAAGATCGTCTTCTTTGAATGGGTGTGTACGTTGTTTCCAGTACTTCCAGAGCCAGCCTCAAGTGGACCCTCAATGAACTGAAGTTTTTAACACTTCCACATTGGACTCATATTTTTAGACCGGAGGTTGCCGCTTGGCTAAAACACAGAGGGGCTGTCCCATTACGTTAATTAATCATGTTCTTAGTGTCAGCGCCCAAGTGTGTCCCGTGTCTCCAACACTCAAAAGTGCAGAGCGCTTGATTTGAACTTTATCTGTACTTGCGGCGAGACCGCATCTGAGCGGTATTAGCCCAAGTATAAATCCTACAATGCATCTCGTTGGTGAAGTTTACTCCCACAGTTATTATGAAGAGCCACAAGATTGCCTGCTGAAGGAATTTCAATGAAAGAAAGATGTTTTAAAGATGCAAAATTGGTAATTTTATATTATATTACAGATGATAACAATACATATAGACGTACGTTTGCTGTGAGCTGGTCCACGTCCATTGATAACGTTATATTTATTTTATTTATTTTATTTATTTATTTATTATTATTATTATTATTATTATTATTATTATTATTACTATTATTATTTTGTATGTATGTTTGCTAGTGAGATGGATTAAAATAGGGGGGGTGGAAGGGAGGCGGGAGAGAGGGGGGAGAGCCATAGTGCACTACTGCACCACGACCACAATAAAAATAAAATGAAATAAAAACTTAAGAACATTCAAGCTTCTTTAAACAGACCATTAAAATCAGAGCTTAAATTAAATAAAATCACACAATAAAAGCCTTCCTGTAACAATGTGTCTTGAGTAATGACATAAAACAAGGTACTGACTCTGCAGGTCTGATCTCCTCTGGCAGGCTGTTCCAGAGTGTAGGAGCCCTGACTGAAAACCCTGTCCCCTTTAGTTTTCAGTCGAGTCCTTGGAACAGCTAACAGAGCACTGCCAGAGGATCTCAGACTGCGACCAGGTTCGTAGGGGGATAAAAGCTCAGAGATATATATAGAGGGGCGAGTCCATGTTGTGCTTTAAAAGTCAATAAAATAATCTTAAAATCGATCCTAAGATCAACAGGCAGCCAGTGTAGATGAGCTAAAATGGGGATGATGTGGGCACATATTTAAGTTCCTGTTAAAAGATGAGCTGCTGTGTTTTGAACTGTTTGAAGACAGTGGATTGATTTTTGACTGAGACATGTGTATAGAGAATTACAATAATCCGGATGGAGGATATAGAAGCATGAATGAGTTTCTGAAGATCTTTTGCTGACATTAAGGACTTGACTTTGGATATATTTCTTAACTGATAAAAACAAGACTGGACAACCTTTTTCACCTGTGGCTCAAAACACAAATTCCAATCAAAAATGACACCAAGATTTTTGGCTGAGGGCTTAACATGATTTGATAGTTCACCCAATTTTGGCAGGATTTGATCCCTCTTTGCTGGGGGCCCAAACACAATAACTTCAGATTTAGAGTCATTCAGTTTTAAAAAGTTGTCTGACATCCAAGATTTGATTTCTGACAGACAGTTGTGAAGATGTGTGATTTTTGATTGGTCATTATGTTTTATATTGGTAAACATTGTGGCTAAACCTAGTTTCAGTTAGCATGCTAAATCAGCAGGCTACAGACATTTTCATCTTGGATCCTGTCCATCAATATGATGAAGGAGTGGAGCAGGTGAGAGAAACTTTAGGTTAGTGATCTCTACAAAGAAAGTTAAACCATGAGCAGTGGTGATGATAGCAGCAGGGTTCAAAGTTGTGACATTAGTTTCTTTTTAAAGGTGTGTGAACCACAGAGCTCAGAGAAGAAGGAGAGCTGAATGAGGACAGTTTCATGTTCAATCCACCACAACAGGCAGAGAAGAATCCATCACCATGGAACGATCACTGACGAGGAATCACTGGGACAGTTTTTAAAAACATAAAACATTCAAATCAATAAAATAATCTTTTCAAGACCCCTCCACTTCGTGTCCGGGTCTTGTCTCAACCTGTTGGGATCCTATTTCCTATAACTACCTGCTAACCAAACATTATCCCTTCCTTACTCGTCTGATTGGATATTTTTAGTTTTGCAGGTTAGCTTGTATGTTTGAATTGTACATTCTCTGAGAAAAACGTACCTTTGTTCCAGATTTTCTGTGAGACACAGTAAGAACAGGTAGGCACAACACTACGTGAATGTTGAGAAAAAGGTTAAGCAGGGATTTCAAAGACAGAGAACGAGCGTTAATTCGTCTCACACACAGAAGTATCACAGCTGGCCTTTGCTTATTAATATGTGCTTTCAGGAAACTATAGCCCAGGCTGATGTTTCCAGCTATAATGTGACTGGTCTGAACAATGCAGTGTTAATTTGTTTGGTTTCCGGCAGAGGGCTGCAAAAACAGTGATGGCCACAGAGACAGGAAAGGACATTAATAGATGAAGGAATGCTGAGGGAGGGGGCAGACCAGGCCATGTCGAGCACAAAGGAGCTTTATGGACAACAGAAAGGGAAAGTTTACACGAACAATAATACAAATATTAAAATGTTAAAATATGACATTGGTAGTTTAACCAGTATGTGATATTTCGAGGTCTCTCCTTAAAGCTCCAGTGAAGAGTTTCGAGGGGGTTATGAAACAGACTGGAATTGATACTGATGACTCTTTACGACTTAAAAAAGCAAACATGAACACAAACACTGAGAGTGACTATTTCTATAAATTTATTTTTAATGTGTGAAACCACTGGCTCAAGGTAGACCAAGAAACTAACTGCACACTGCTGACAGCCTCAACTCAACTCAACTTTATTTATAAAGCAGCTTGCATACATTCAAGCATGCAGTCCAAAGTGCTTCACAAAGCAACAGAGAGACAGAAAACAACTGCAAGAGGTCAAAGTGGAAAGGAAAGTGATAAAAAAAAATATTTGAAAAATGAAATCATTAAGATCAGATCAATAAGAAAAAATCAGAGAAATATCAGAAAAACAAAATAAAATAAAATCATTACAATAAAATCAATTAAATAAAATCTGGTAAATACCAGAAAAATAAATAATAAATAAGATATAACAAAATAAAATAAGTTCAAGAAAATCAATTTTAAAAAATCAGATAAATGTAAAAAAAAAATGTAAGTAATATACTTACAAAATATGATATAAGATATAATAAAATGAAATCATAACAATAAAATTAGTAAAATAAAATCAGATCAATACCAAAACAACCCTTTTGTCCACCGGGGAAAACTCCAACACACAGGCAGAGAGCTGGGGAGCTATGAGCAAGCCCACACTGGCCCTCTGCCTCTCACCTGACGCAACTCCAGCAAGGAAGAGTCCAACCCCTCTCTAGAAGGTTGGTTCTGGAACCCGAGCCTTGGGTAGAGGTGAGCCCGACTATATCTAGCCGGTATCTCTCAACCTCTCGCACAAACTCCGGCTCCTTCCCCACCAGAGAGGTGACGTTCCATGTCCCAAAAGCCAGTTTCCGTAACTGAGGATCAGACCGCCAAGGCCCCCGCCTTTGGCTACCAACCCATCCACACTGCACCAGACCCCTGTGAGTCCCCCTGTGGGTGGTGAGCCCACGGGAGGACGAATCCATGTGACCCATTCGGACTGGGCCCGACCGGGCCCCATGGGTGAAGGCCCGGCCACCAGGCACTCGCCTGCGGGACCCAACCCCAGGCCTGGCTTCAGGGTGAGGCTCCGGTGGCCCTCCGGACAGGGTACACTTGGTCCTGTTCTTGTTTGTCATCAGGTGTCTTGGGGCCGCACTTTGTCTGTCCCCTCACCTAGGACCTGTTTGCCTTGGGAGTCCCTACCAGGGGCAATTGCCCCCGACAACATAGCTCCTAGGATCATTAAGGCACTCAAACCCCTCCACCATGTTGAGGTGGCGACCCATGGAGGGGTACAATAAAATAAATAAAATAAAATTAGAGAAATACCAGAAAAATAAGTAATATAAAAATAAAATGTAATATATTAGATAGAAAATAAAATTAATATAAATGATGCTTAGATAAAGGTTATAATGGTAGTAATACAGTTCATGGCTAAGAAGAAAATGTAAAAGTAAGTCTTAAGTTTACTTTAAAAAACAGAAAGATAGCTCGCTGTTTTAATGTCCATGCTTCCTGTATTTTTATGCTGCTACAGCCCTCTTTATGAGGATTTAAGATATTTGATAAATTATACATTTAATTGTCAAAAGACAGGATAATTACAAAACTGTTCTCCTCTAAACCAGTGAAAAACATACACACCTCAGACGTCTTGTGGACATCTCATCAGCTTGTTGCAGCTGCAATCATTCTGCATGTAATGGTGGATTAAATACTTTCATAGAGTCATAATTTGCAAGCTTGTTAAAAATAATAAATATCCCTTTTATCAGGCCGATAACCTGTCGTGGTGAGAAGGTCTGACATAAAAGGGCCTGGTGATTCTTCACACCACATAGATTCAGAGTCCATTAGAGCGACTGACAGAACCCCCACTGAATGCTGAAGGATGATCTTGAACATATCGCTGAAGAAAAGGACTGAACAAACTTTCTGACCCTGCTGCCTGACCCGAGACGAGGATGGATGTTTCTCCAGGTTCCTGTTTGTTCTCTGAAACCAGCAGCAGCATCCATGCCCTCACTGAAGCTCTGTGGGCATCTAGTATCAGGACCAGAAGGAACGTTTTAAAGGAGCAGGCTGTTAATGCTTCGTGTTTGGTACAGGTGATGAATGAAAAGGATAAACGCCCAACATTTAAACTACGTAGCCTCTGACATCCCCAAACACTTGAGCATGAAGATAGATGGCGATGATGGTCAGTGAGAGCCAAGACATCATCAAGCTTATCAAATGGGCATCTCTCTCTCTACCAGTGTTTGGTTAAATTAGGCCCACAACACCTCGGGAAGGCTTCCGGCATCCCAAAACCACCTCCCTCCAGGCTAGCCCACACCCTTCATCAAACCCAAGCATCAAAACAGAGAGGAAAAGAGAATAACGGAGAAAAGTGAGATGTTAGGAAGAAGACATGGAAGGCAGAGCTTGAACTCACCCTCGCCATGATAGGCTGTATGCTCTACCTCCATCTGCTCCCTCACCTTGATGAGGGAAGAGAAGTAATCAGACAAAGACAAAGAAACAACAAGTCACCTTTTTTCCATGAGGCTCAGGCAGTTTCAGACACGCCTGACACAAACTTCAGCCATTGAAAGAAAAGACCCAGAGTTTTATCAGTGACCCTTAAACTGTGAGATTTGTCCGCCATCCTGGAAGCACTGAAGTATTCCATTATTCTGTTGTAATCTGGACTAACGTTCACCGGAGAGCATTTCATGTCAGAAAAGCACCCCTCCATGGAGCCTGGTGCATTCTTCTATCCATGGAAAATGTTATCTGAGACAATGAGGGCAACAGGATGTGCCATTTTATCACTTCCTCCCAGTCCCACTTTGTTTAGGGCTTCATCACAGCAAGTGAAGGAAAAGAGAAGGAGGGGAAGAGAAACTAAAGAACAGAAGGGATAAAGAGGAAGTTGTTTGACAAGCTGCCAAGTAGATTTAACTTTTGAAATCCAGCCTAGGGCAGGATTTAAAGGTCCAGTCTTTAGGGGCTTGTTTTAGACAATCTGAGCTACAGCATCACTTCACTGAATGGTGCCTTATTTTATTTTAGAGATAAGGAGTTCAGATCTCCAGAGAGAGCAGAGATGTTGTTTCTTGGCTCAAAAGGAGTCAGTTTAGCTGGTTCAAGGTTGTATAAAGATGCCTCCTGGGCTCTTTCCTGTGGAGGTTTCAAGGCCAGGGTGCATCCAGCTCAATGAGAACCCAGAGTTACTAATTCCTAATCCAGCAGGAGGAGTTGGAAAATGTTAAGTTCACCAGATAAATTGAAGAAAATCAATGATTGGATGGAATAGATGGAAAGCATTGTCTGTGAAGTTTATGTATGATATGTTGATAACATGAGGACAGGTTCAAGGTGAAAAAATCAAGAGGAAATGTTGTTTGTATTCTTGTTGTGTTGATGCTTCTGTGAGGATTATAAAGTGGACTGGAACTTAAACTGATGCCTCTATATAAAGTACAAAAGCTAATTAGAAAGGTTGTATTCCCTCACAGAAAATGCATTGAGATGCTGAAGCTGAAGGCAGAAATCAGTGAAACACAGCTGAAAAAATGTGTAAAGCTGCTGGAAATCAGAGCCAAATAAAAACGGTGAGAAATAAAATTTGCAGACATTTGAAACTGTGTAATCTGAAAAACTATGAATGATATCAAAAACAGTGAGTAATGTGTGAATGGCTGAAAGTCTTGTGAATGAAGTCTGTAAGTGAAAATATGCTGAAGCTATAAGCTGTTGAAGTTAAATGAGTTTGAGTGGATTTGCAGATTTTATGGTTTGTGTGTGTGTGTGTGTGTGTGTGTGTGTGTGTGTGTGTGTGTGTGTGTGTGTGTGTGTGTGTGTGTGTGTGTGTGTGTGTGTGTGTGTGTGTGTGTGTATACCATAGACTGTTTAATTAATGGACTTAGTATCCATGACGTCACCCATCTGTTTCTGTCTCTTAATACATAACTCTGTGTGTTCATCTGTATACAAAGTGGTCCATATACTGATACATTATTAATAGATGGTCCTTAAAGCCTTTTGTAAGACATGTTGTAAGACATGAACTATGAAGCTGTTTGTCAGGAGGCTTCATGCACACCTTGTCTCCACCTCTATCTGTTTCTACGTTGGCAGAAAGTTAGATTGAGTCACAGTTTCCAACATGGCAGCCACCATCGTTTGGCTTCAGAACCCCTCTCCAGAAACCAAGGGAGTCCATGCTTTACACAGACCATGGTCCATATGTTGGGTTTAGGATGGATAAACCATTACCAACTGGATGAGAACCGATGGCCGAAGAGTGCAGAGCCAGATGTAAAACTAAGGAGCATCAGACAACAGGTTCCAGAGCTCTGATTTATTAAAATTATTAATTGGCTGCCTGTCTGTTTTCTTCAATTTGGTTGACGCCTCTTTTACTCAGCTCCTCGTGTGTTTTAACATCCTTTGTTAATTTTCCTCCTCTCATCTTCTTTTCTTTGCTGGTGAATGGTCAACCATGAACCACCAGTCTAAAGTTTAGAGAGTACTGTTAAAAACATCTTCCATGTTGCTTTATGATGCTATCGGAAACTCGTGCTTTTGCCACAGTGTCAACAGGAAGAGGTGAAATCATAAACTTTATAAATGTGTTTTGTGTGATCTGGTTGCTCAGAAGTCACTTTGGCTATTCAGAATAAGTAATCATTGTCATGGGGTTTTGATCAATCAGCCTCAAGTCAATCTATCACCTTTCATACAAATCAAATACAATTTAAATTTTTTTTACAGCCATTGGAAAGAAGAAAAAAAGCAGAAGTAAAATAATGGCAAAACATACTACAGATTAAAAAACAAAAAGTAATTTTGAAGGAGACTAATGCACCCAACAACATAAAATATAGATAATAAAAAGTGTGTTAAAGCAGCAAAAGAATAAGAATATTAATAGTTAAAATAAATACAAAAAATACAAAAATGGGTAAGGATAAAACAGGGAACTAAAAATAGCACAAAAAAACAGACAAATAATAAAAAACAAATAGTTATAAATAATTGATTAAAAAATACAAAAATAAATACAAAATTTAAATTAAATACAAAAAAATAGAAATAACTAAATTAAAGTAAAATTATTAAACACAGTTGGGTAATCAGTAAGAAAGCTATGTTATAAACTAGTTTTCTTTAAAAATAGACTTTTCTGGGAATGATACAGTTTGTTATAACAAACATCAAAATGTCACATGTGCTTATAATTTGCTGACTTGGCTTTGAGGGTCAGTGTCGTCTGTGAGTGCATAAATGGTAATCGGGGACACAAACACCTCATTAAAGAGCCTCGTTTGTTTCCATTTCCCAGCAGCCATCCATCTTACCTCATATCCTTTTATATTGTTCCACTTGTTCCCTAATAGCAGCTTAATTCAGTCGGATGTCTGCAACATTTGGCCATAGCTATTTATTATCTGTGTGTGTGTTCTGCCGGGGCGACTTGTTTGAGCAGTTAATCGTTTAGATGGACTCTGTCGAAATTGGATGGTGAGGCAGAAAATCCTGTACTCTTTAAAGTAGCGTGTGAATACTTTTAAAACCTCCCTATCTCCCATTTGGATATGGCCTAATTGAAAAGCAAATAGTACACCTGAGTGCACCCATGAATCGGTGAGTGATATCTCCTTAGCTGCCGGAGGAATGAATCTCTCCTGTCCTCCCCCTCCTCTGTCCCCGCTCCTGTTTTCCACTGCTTCAAATGGCCGTCGTCACGCATTATCTATTGGAGTATTGTTTTGGGGATTAATGTCTTGATGTGGATCTTTTTCACACACACAGTAAGTGGTTCCTGGAATGACTTGAGGCCTCACTGTTGACTCGCCAGATGGGATGCAGAACAAAGATGAAGCGGCTCTCAACTTTCAAGGTGAACGTGAAGGATATTTAAAATAAGGAAGAGACTGATGATCAAAAACTAACGATGATGTTGAAGTTTTGTTTTTTACATTTTGGAGTCCAGGAGGTCTATTGGAAAATATCGCTCAACTCTAACATGGTGAAAATGATCAGTGTCATGAGGTGTTTTTGCCTCTTGATTGAGCTTTATCCAACTCACAGTGACCGAGACACAGAGAGGTGTTCAATTTGACTTATACTGAAACTACTGCATGGTGGAAAAATGCATACACAATATTCCATTAGCTTCTGGCAGTCACAAAATTTAGTCTACACAGTGAGCATTTTTCTGTTGAATTAACTTCAAAACATTTTTGGTCACCACTGAAAAAGACATTCAAAAATAGTACAAAACTTAACATTTCTCTCTTTTTGCACAAGTTGATTCAAAGTCCACTTCTGCCCTGAGACATCGGCTTCTGTTGCAAGATTCTTCACACAGTCACCTTCATGTAAATGTAACCAAGCTAGGGCTGGAAAGGGATTTCTGGATTTAGACGATAAAATACCAACAACGCCACCTTGGGACTTTCACCCAAAGAGTTTTAACAATATACTTATTTTTAGTTACCGACCCTTTAACAGAGGGTTTCCCCCTTAACAATACACAGGTGAGTTCACAAATGAATACAAAGGCATGGTTTAGGAAAAATATATATACAAGCTTTATTTAATTGGACAAAATTGTTTTTTAAAAACACAACAACGGCTGCTTACACAGCCTGGACAGGGATACTTTAACACTGTTACTGAGTAGAGTCTTTAAATCACACTGTTACTGAGCAGAGTCTCGGCCGTCCGCGACCCGATCACGTCACTACCTCACGCTCGTACCGCGTACTATATGAGCTTCCAGCACACAACGATCCGCCAACCCAAAAGGAACACCGTCCTGCTCTCAACCCGGAGCTCTGCAGAGACTGAAGGGAGCTCCGTCACTCAATTTTATCCCCGCAAACAACCAGGTAACTGCAGGTGATTGGTTCCCACCCAGCTGTGGGGCATGAGCGCTAATCAGCCGGTTACATCAACAATGATTTTGAAGTTGTATGTCACAAATATAGCAGTGAAAATAATGGTGACGGTGAGCAAGGTGTCACTGTTGCAGTATAAGTATGCTCATTAAAGCTCCTGTAAGGAATTTTTGGTTTGTGTTGATAATGGCGCCCTCGGCTTACAGAAATTTACTTTTTATAATCAATCAATCCTTATTCATAAAGCGCCAAATCCCAACAAATGCTCTCCTCAGACTCTTTCCAAACAGAGCAGGTCTAGACTGTACTCTATGTTCTATTATTAACAAAGACCCAACATCAAGACAGGAGAAGATCCAGTCCCATCTTACAGACAGGACTCAGTCTTATCTCATCTTAATCCACCATGAGCAGAGCACTTTGCAGCATTTAGCAAGTTACAGTGGCAAGGACAAACTTCCTTTAACAGGCAGAAACCTCCAGCAGGACCAGACTCATGGTAGACACACATCTGCTGAGACCGTGTTGGAGAGAGGGATAGAGGGAGATGAAGAGAGAGAGAGATGATAGTGATAACTAATCTTGTCCTGTATATGCCAGGGGTTCAAGCACAAAAACTCATCCTGTTTTCTTAAGTAGTCAAACGAATATTGTGAATATTTGTTGTTGGAAATGTAAAGAAAGGCTGCTTCCTCACCTTCCCCCTGGCACTGTTTCAGGACTTAAAAATGACACTATAGTAATTGTCAGTCTTGTTAAAGTTGGTCCATTCTGCTTTTGTAGGCCACACAGAGGCATCGATCTCCATCTTATTCACAGCTAGTTAGAAACTCCTCAAAGGAGCTTTAAGTTTATTTCAGCTCTTCAAACCTGCAGAACAAACTCGGGGTGTTTGTCTACCAAACAAAAAACAATGTTTAGATGCATTTTGAGAAATGTAGGCTCTAGCATGTGTAAAGGGTGACTGATATAGACACATGGCCCCTTTACCATTGCGATCAGCTCCATCCTGGGTTTGAAGATAATCTGTAGTCTGACTGTTCTGTTGGATCTGGTCTGCAGGATGCTGGGTCATGCGTCGCTGGATTTCCGGTTTCAGAAAGTGGAAGTAAACAACGACCAAGCTGATAGATAAACTGCTTCTTTAGCATCAATTATGATTTAAAAAGTTAAGAAGTGGTTTATATGGAATTTAAAGGGGACATATCACGCTTTTTTCATCAATATATATTGGTCTAAGAGGTCCACAAAACATGTCTTTAAAGTTTATGCTCAAAAAAACACTTTGAAATCAGATTTTGGTCTGCCTGAAAAGTCCTCTTCTTCATTCCTCCTCAGAACACTCTGTTTTCTCTCTGACCACGCCCCCTCCGGAAGTGGATGTGCCTCGGCTCTCCAGCACGTTGATCTAATGTTTACATGTTGGCTGAATATACACGGCTGCTCAGAGATCGCGTTACTTCAACCCTCTGAATCTGATCCAGAATCTGATCCTGACGGAGAGGCGCCTGTAGCAGGACCTTTCTGAACCATTGGTCACAGATTTAGTGTTTCTTGTTGTTTTATTTATCAGTATGTAGACGTGTGTCTTGGTACACAGCTACAAACATGTAGCTATGTGGCTATGCTAACTAGTGCTAGCACTTATCCATGATAAATAAAAATCATCCACTAGATCTTCAAATCTGCAGACGTGGGGAGTAAAACCGACCTCTGCCAGAAAGGCAGCAGGACCTTTTATGAAGGATTGGTCACAGATTTAGTGTTTCTTGTTGTTTTATTTGTCAGTATGTCGACGTGTGTCTTGGTACACAGCTACAGCTACAGCTACAGCTATGAACATGTAGCTATGTGGCTATGCCAATTAGCGCTAGCACTTATCCATGATAAATAAAAATCATCCACTACATCTTCAAATCTGCAGACGTGGGGAGTAAAACCGACCTCTGCCAGAAAGGCAGCGGGACCTTTATGAAGGATTGGTCACAGATTTAGTGTTTCTTGTTGTTTTATTTGTCAGTATGTTGACGTGTGTCTTGGTACACAGCTACAGCTACGACATGTAGCTATGTAGCTATGCTAACTAGCGCTAGCACTTATCCATGATAAATAAAAATCATCCACTAGATCTTCAAATCTGCAGACGTGGGGAGTAAAACCGACCTTTGTGTTTATTAAGACAGCCTATAACTAGCATGCCTCCCTCCTAAGCTCCTTGTTAGCACACATTTGTGCAGGTAAAAACGGGGGAGGGATTCAGTATTATTTTATACAGTCTATGGGCTGAACAAGCTCCGAGCTCTGACTCCGTGACAGACCGGATATTGTTGTTACGTAACAAAAACACTGAAGTCTGAAACGGCTCGTTTCAGCACACATTTACAGAAAGGTGGAGAAATCAGAACAGGGGCAGAATGGATTTTTTTCATTCTCGGGGGGTTTGTAGACATGCCAGGGAAACATATTTCAGGTAAAGAACCATTAAAAAGTCAATTTTGCATGATATGTCACCTTTAATAATTTTCACAGCACCTAAAAACTGGGGGCGTATACGGAAAGAAGAAGAATGTTAGCCCTGTGCATTGTGGGAAACAGTACTCGAGGCAGACTGGTCCGCTGCATACTGAGACATGTTCCTGAATCAGTACAGTTTTGGCATACTGCAGATTTTGCTCTTGTTCACTTACTACTTGCTGAATTTTGGCCAAATCAGTACGTACTACTAGTATAGTAGGCAGTTTGAAAACAGCCTTAGTGTAGACAGTCCTTCACAAAGCTGTTATTTATCTCATCCCCTCATTATATGTTGAACTACTTTTCTCTGAGAAAAACTCAATAGAGTGACTTGATGTTGAAACCATTTTGAATAGATCAAAAGAACAGAAACCTTATCTCAAATGGAAGGGACGATATGAGTCATCGATTATAAATAATGTTTGTTTCCGTTAGATAAGGTTGATATCATCTAATCACCTCAGATAAACTTGCCTCAAATTTTATCCTTTATAAGTTTAGTTTCTCCTTTTAGGATCAGATTAATGAAGTTAATGATGAAGATCTGTTTCGTTGAGATTATTGTGTTATCATTGACGGTCTGGGGGCTGTAGTTCAGAAAACCAGGTACAGTTAAAGACCTGCATTCTACAATTAGAGAGCAAACAATGGAAAATCTGTTTATTATAGACAAATATCTATAATCTGACCATCAAGATAAAGAAAGCAAAGTGTTCAGTGAGTTTAAATGATTTTAAGTCTAAATAAAGGCAACAATATTTGTAGCAATTATTTGTCAGTTTGCACTTTGTTGATGGTCCCTCTGCACATCGAGTCATGACCATAGACTGTATAATAAATGGACGTAATAATGATAATTTATTTAGTCTCCATAAGTCTTGGAGCCTTTGTCGGTGGTTGCCATTGTGAAATGCTGACTCATCCTAACATCTCTTGATCTAGGACGTTAAGTTGAGGCGGGCCTTTAGCCTTTTTGCTTACAGTTACAAGGCACCCGCCTGTTGGTCAAGTCAGCCGCACCCTTATTGATTATAAACATGTAAGTTTAATATCCTCAAAAAGAACAAGTTATAAAAAATTCACCCCGTACACTGTGTGCTGCTAGAGAAAGGAGCAATTCAGACCTGAACTGTTTTTTGAACCAGGCTGTAAACATGTTTATTTCTGCTGTAAAGATCGTCTTCTTTGAATGGGTGTGTATGTGGTTTCTGGTGTTTCTGCAGCCAGCCTCAAGTGGACACTTGATGAACTGCAGTTTTTAACACTTCTGCATTGGCTTCATATCTTAAGACTGGAGGTTGTTGCTTGATGACCTGCTGTTCATAGATGTCAATGCAAGTTGTTAAGCTTGCAGGACAGCTCTCACCAATGAAAAACAGATAATAACTTGCTGTCTACCTCACAGTGGTTAGAAATGTTGGAGCTCAAGAGTTACTGACCAGAGGAAGGTGGACTCTGAGAATTTTTATTGAAGGTTTCTGAAGCCTTTCTGGTCGTGATTTGTTCTTCCTTTAGTTTATCTGATGGTCAGGGGGTAGACATCATCCAGTCAACTGGTAGTCATGCAGTTGCTGGGAGCTTGAACTTTTTACTTTATTGGTTTACTCAGTAACCAATCCTACCTTACAATAATACAAAATATTAGTGCAATAGAGAGTAAGCAGTAAGAGAGCCTCCATTGGACTAGAGAGTTGGATGAAACTCAGGTCAAAGTTTAAGACCAGGTCTTTGGTGACTGACCAGCGTCATTTTGGATGCTGGAGTCAAGAGAGGTGACCTTTAGAGTACAACACTTATAATCTAAGAATTCCCAAAGAACATAACAATCATGCTGAACCTGATCCTGATGGGATTTGGCAAGATCTGGGTGTTATCTTGATACAATACAGGGAAAGAGACATGACACATTTCCTGCTGACGTCCTCCTTCAACCATAGGAAAAGATACAAACAGCAGATAAAGCACACTTTGGACAGCATGGCACTGAATAGCATGGTACATCAGCACAAGTCAATGTGCAGGCCGTGTGTGTGGAGCAATAGATGTCCTCAATCACATGTTAGCTTAATGGATTAATTGGATGTTGCCTGAGGTTGAGGGTTCACCTGGCAACCCACATGAACATCCCTTCTTGGGGGGTTAGTGGGTCCAAGGAGAATTTCTAACTAACTGGTGAGTGGCTGTTTCTTCAAGGATGGTTCGCCCCAGGAGACTGGAGTCATTACCATTGGACAACCAGTTCATCCTTTCCAATATAGAAAGTTCATAATAACAAGCATCCAAAGTAAAAGTGCAATCTACTAACTCTTCACTGCCAGAGTGCAGAACTCAATGGCCAACTTGGTTCATGGATCCTGGATCAGACTGACAAATCTGGGGCAGGGGTCTTGAGTCACATGATCTGAGATAGTCGGTATTGGAATCCAACAAGGAGCATATGGCAGACTCCATTTCTCATTGGAGTTTTCCCAGTCTGATGAGTTGTGTGTGTTCTCAAAGTCCTCGGAAGAGAAGGAACAAGATTTGATAGGGGATGCAGGAACCTTGAGCTTATGGATATTACAAAGTCATGGGAAAGGTCACAGGTAGCACTGTCCCATGAAGTGTTCCTAGATTACATTTAATGCTCCATCTTTTTGTACAAGGTTCGGTTTCTGTTTACAACAAGAGATAGAACTGGTTTCTGACAGCTCTTGCCTTCCTACCTCAGATTTGGCGGGGTTATATCTGACAGGTTTGATCCTCAATGATGGTTTGCACATTGAACGATCAAGCCAAACTCAAGACATTAGTTTGGGACAAGTGTTTTCCTGAAAACAGGCCGGGGTCTAAAACAGGCAAGCTAGCTCGTGACAGTGTCCTAATGGCTGGTTAATGGTGGGAGACCTTTAATGTGCATCTCACTCAGACGCATACAATCCTGAGTACAACCTTGAAAAGCACATGAGCCACTGTTTGCTCTCTTTCAACACAAATCAGTTCAAGGCCAATTTAACTCCCAGAGCCTCTGAACTGAGCGGAGTATAAATGACTTAATGGTCTCAGCCTGCGAAATTAATCCAGCAAGCTTCAGTCCTATAGCTGCACGTGTGTGTGTGTGTGTGTGTGTGTGTGTGTGTGTGTGTGTGTGTGTGTGTGTGCGCGCGCGTGTGTGTGTGTGTGTGTGTGTGCGTGTGTGTTACGTAGGAGAAGAAATCTGCCCACATGAGTGCTGATGCCCTCGATGTCAACCATTCCTCTTTCAGCTCAGTTGACGGTAAGATGATATTAAGTTGAGGCCACAGTTGTTATAGATGAGTTCAAAGTTGCTCTGTTGTCTGATTTTAAAGCCTTCAGGAACTTCAGCCTGGATTATACTTATGCATTGACCTACTCCTTTGATGTTTCCTCATTTTTATTGTTTGCAATATTTACAGTTTGATTAACTGCTGCTCAACATGTCTCACAGCCAAATTCCACCAGATCCGTGTCCGGTCCGTCTCCAATCCGTCATGTCACCAGATCTGATAGGTTTCTATTCTAGTCAATGTGTTAACTTCCACTGGATCCTCTCTGTTGTGTTCTGGCTGCGTCTCTGATCCGGCAAGTTGGAGCCCTCCCGATAAGATACACCAGACTTCTATTTTTGCCGGATGCCGGAGCATGAGGCATCAATCTCAACAGAGCAGATGGAGCGGGACAGGAAGTCAGGTTTCACCAAAACAAAATGAAAACATCCGGTTAATTTTCAGAATAAAACACTCTGTGTTATCACCAGATCGTATTTCACTTAACTACAACAACAAACCAAAGTCATGATGAGCGGAGCCAGGCCTGGAGTCAACAGGTCAGAGGTTTTCAGAGGACCAGAAAGACAACATGGATGAGGAGAGGAGGAGGAGAATCCTTGATTCAGTGATTACCGCGGGAAAACCTCGGTCACATGACTCCAGCTGTCGGGCGGTCCTGCTCCGTGCTGCATTCTGAAAACGTGACCAGTGGGTGTTGACGGATGAGAGAGCACGGAGCCGGACCGCAGCGGATCGGAGACGGACCGGACACGGATCTGGCGGAAGTCCCGAGTCAACTGCAACTCCAACCCAATATGCTCACTTTCAGTTGATATGGTTTCCTGCAAACAAGCAGAGAACATAGCAGGACTGGCGATACGACAAGCATATATGTCTCACCACTATCATCTATCTCTCTCTTCATCTCCCTCTATCCCTCTCTCCAACTCGGTCTCAGCAGATGTCTGTCTAACATGAGTCTGGTCCTCTTGGAGGTTTCTACCTGTAACTTACTTTAACTCTTGCTGCTCCATTAAAGTTCCTAACCATAGACCTTTCTGGAGTCCCTGAGCTCCCTTGTCTCGTAGGTTCCTCTGGATCTCTGCTGCCGTGGACGTGCCAGACTCCAGCTTCTACAACTTCTACTATCTGTCTCACCACTATCATCTCTCTCTCTCTTCATCTCCCTCTATCCCTCTCTCCAACACGGTCTCAGCAGATGTGTGTCTAACATGAGTCTGGTCCTGCTGGGGGTTTCTGCCTGTTAAAGGAAGTTTGTCCTTGCCACTGTAACTTGCTAAATGCTGCAAAGGTCTCTGCTCATGGTGGATTAAGATGAGATCAGACTGAGTCCTGTCTGTAAGATGGGACTGGATCTTATCCTGTCTTGATGTTGGGTCTTTGTTAATAATAGAACATAGAGTACAATCTAGACCTGCTCTGTTCAGAAGAGTCTGAGGATAACGTTTGTTGGGGTTTGGCGCTATATGAATAAATGTTGATTGATATATGAATCGAGTATTGGCACTCTGACGCACATGTATGGAGAGCTCACGACAGCGTTGGCGTGACTGCTGTGTAGAGTCAGTGCAGTAAATAAACCAGGCTTGAAATGGTGACTCATCTGAATGAGCAAAAGCAGGAGGAAGCTCAGATCATCGATAGCCTGTCTGCTTTTGTTAACATTTTTGAAGACATTCAAAAGTGAAGTATATTCAAAGGTCGTCCAAGCCACTACACACTTTAATCTGTTATGCTCGATTGATAAAGGTCTGGAAATTGCTCACCTCACATATCTGTGTCAAAACAGTTGCTCTAATGAGGATATTAGCTGTTCTACTATCCTGATACGTCCGTCTCTTTGTCCCACCTCCCTGCTGTCTTCCCCCTCTCTGTGTCTCTGTGTCTCTGTGGCTGCTGGCGACACTAGTATCAATGTAAGCAGTGTTTTCTCTCATTAATTTATCAGCTCAGCAGGAGGGGGGAGATAATGGCTTCCATTTGGCCAAGGTCAACAGTCAACACATTCCTCAGTCGTTCAAATATAAAGACACACCAACTCACGTCAACCAATACTCAGAGAGCACAGACACACATGCACACAGAGAGAGAGAGAGAGCTAATAGATTGTTAGTGAGCTGGTTATACTGTCCTGCCTGTGAGGGTTTCATTCATGTCATTAAAGAGGTGATACGGGTCAGAATATCGACTCCATGTCAGAATGGTTAACTTGTGATAACAGCTACGGAGAAATAAAGTACTTTGCCCAACCAGATAGCATCTGATATCAACATCATGTGTTTGAAGCTAAGAGTCTGTTATGATTTTATTCTCAGTAAGGTTGAAGATTCTGTCACTGTCATCCATCTTTGAATACAAATAACGCTCCAGTTGAGGCCACACGGTAAGAAAGACATTAATGAGCACCATGTGACAAACACACACACACACACACACACACACACACACACACACACACACACACACACACACACACACACACACACACCTTTGTTGCCCAGATAACAAGCGGCAAACTCTGGTCTTAGAATATGAAGCCCATGCAGAAATGTTATAAACTGCAGTTCATCGAGTGTCCACTTGAGGCTGGCTGCAGAAACACCGGAAACCACATACACACCCATTCAAAGAAGACGATCTTTACAGCAGAAATAATCATGTATAAAGCCTGGTTCAAAAAATGGTTTAGGCTTAGTAGCTAATTTCTCAATCAGCAGGAATTTTTTTATAATTTTGTATTTTCAAAGATATTAAACGTCTTAGTTTTGCCCAATTAACGGCATGGCTCACTTGATTGACAGGCAGGAACACTATAGCTGTTAATGAAAAGGCTAAAGGCCCGTCTCTTTACCTCACACTAGCTCAGATGAAACTAGGTTGAGTTCAGCATTTCTAATATGGCGCCCACTGACGATCAGCTTAAAAATAGCGCTTCAGAAACAGGTGGGTGACGTCTCAGATACTACGTCCATTTATTATACAGTCTATGCCAGATACTCACAATCTGCAGCTGAAAATAGTCCCCCAACAAATCGAATGTAAGCAGCGGTTAGAGGAAGTCACTGAGCCTCTTTAGTTTTATGGATTGATTCATAAAGGTAAAATTTCTCATAATCCCAAATAATGTCATTCAGACGGCGAAACTTCAACTAAAAAAAACATTATACATTTTTTATGATTTTATTTTTTATTTAACTTTTATTTAACCAGATGAAAACCCATTGAGATCAAGACCTCTTTTACAAGGGCGACCTGGCCAAGAGGACAGCAGCACACGTCAAAATAAAAAGTACGTAGTATGGAGCATGAATAAGCATTGCAGGTATATTACATTATATTATTACTATATTTTACCATATCCTATTATTAGTGGTAGTAATATATTAAATTATACTATATCATATCATATAATATCATATCATATCATATCATATAAAATTAGATTAGACTAGATTAGATTAGATTAGATTAAATTAGATTACATTGAGTCATATTATATTATTATTATTATTATTATTATTATTATTTATTACAACTGATCATGTTACTATTATTATATTGTCATACAGACATATTACATACCCATATATATGTATTTATTTATATTGCATACTATCTGTCATAACCAAACCATAATCAAAGCATGTCAACCTGTAACTACTGAATAACATTTGCTTACTGCCTGTAACTATTTAGTAACAACTATTTACACCATATGTGACATTTGTATATGCCTTCAAATTTGTATTCTTATTTATATTTTTACTTAATTCAAATGTACTCCTCATTTATGCTCTATTATTCTTGTTCAACTCTTTTTTGTCTTTGATTTTATTGTATTTGCACATCATAAAAACAACAACAACAATATATGTGATGGAATCAAAAACAGTGTGCAGGGGAGGTCAGAAGCCCCAAGAGGCTTATAAAAATACCTTCCCTCTTGCTAAACAAAAAGTTATAAAAAGCAGCGATACAGACAAGTTACCAAAAACAATTCCATGACTGTACATTTACAAGACTTAATATGTACAATTAGATCAGACAAGTATGTGGAGACTTGTTAGATTAGAGACCTTTTCAGATGCTCTTTGAAAGATGATAGTGAAGATACTGTTTGTAAAGATGTGGGCAGGTTGTTCCCTGCTGCTATGTCTGTGTTGCTGCAATAACTGAATTTCCCCCTGGGGGATCAATAAAGTATTATCCTATCTTATCTCATCCTAGGTCTGCGGCTACAAGTCTTCAATAACTTTAAGTTTTGATGCCCTCAGAATTATTTGCACAGGTAGAATGAAATGAACGTCATCACCCTCGCCCACTGTTCTCATTTTGACTCACCCCGACTTCTTACAGAAGTGTTTCTCATGGACTGTCAAGAAAAGTCTGAGGGAAGTCAGGGTGACGTTTTCAACTGTTTGCAATCATCTTGAAAATGTTCTGATATGAGTCTGTTTTGCAGACAGGTTTTAATCAAGTTAAAAAAAAGTTCCACCTCTCAAGTGCTACACGGAGGAAGCAGATTTACTTAAAGCTGATTATCCTCAGTGTGATTTTCAGTCACATCTTGAAGACACTTTGAGTCCTGTGCCAGATCTTTTAATCATCATGCATGCATTAGAGTTCAACAGAGAAGCTTTTTCAGAAGTTTACAGCAGTGATGAGATATGGGCTACTATCCACATACACTGTTTATAAAATATAGCCACATTTTTCATAAGAAAATCATTCTTTCTGCAGTTATAATGCTCCAAATGAACAGAAGCCTGCGTCCATTTGAAACAGTGAAGATCTGCTCGGTTGTCTTGGTTGTCTGTGTGTGTGTGTGTGTGTGTGTGTGTGTGTGTGTGTGTGTGTGTGTGTGTGTGTGTGTGTGTGTGTCATTGTCTTTGTATGATTGTGAGGACCAAACTTTGATGGACAACCTTTCCTATGAGGACATTTTGCAGAGTCTCCACAAATAAATAAAAAGCTTGGATGAGCACGTTCATTTCTTGCACCAGGGACACAGGAAATGAAGGTCCACACAAAAAAGTACAGATTTTCATCCTCACAAAGTTTTTAAAGACATACCTGTGTGTGTTGGTGTGTGTGTGTGTGTGTGTGTGTGTGTGTGTATGTGTGTGTTTCTGTGTGTGTGTTTGAATTGACCAGATCAGTCAGACACTTTGGAGTCAACCAGCTATCTACAGAACATTTCACCCACCAACCGTGTGTGCTATTCCTCTAATGTTGACTCATTCCTGCACAATTTGTGAACCATTACACAATACAGAGGCTGAGATCAATGTGCATACTGTTGGTTTTGGAGGCGTCCTCTTGTGAGGGTAAGGCCGTTGAACCTCACCAAAGAAACTCAAACAATGTTGTGAGTCAATGAGCTCTCCTCCTCATGAATATCACACACGATTTCACCAAAAGAGCGAGCGGCGTCGATGCGTTGGTCGGTCTGTAATCGTGTCCTCTATTGAAAAGTACTGTGAATGTTTTGTGTAACGATCAATGAGTGCCCTGCTATCTCTCTGCTGTTCCCTGCTGCTCTGAGGTTCACTCAATCATTAACCTAATCTACTTACTGAAAAAATCCCACTCACAGTGTTTGCATGAGAGCTCAATGATAAGCTATTTGAAGTTGAATGTGGTGATGGGACGACCATTGACATGGACTAAACTGTTTACTGATCTGTGACCGCCTTTGATTTCTCTGTGAGCCACAGAGTGAACAGTAGTGGTTGGGTTTGCATCTTTACATCAGACCATGCTAGAATGTGTTCTCCATCATGACTTACACAGCAATCATTGATCAAAGTCAGCTCTCACCTGATCGTTGAAGTTGAAAGCAGAACAGAACACTGCTTCAGACCCGTCCAAAGGCAAGGCAAGGTGATTCTTGAGCCTGGTGGGACACTTCAGGGTGTTTTTACTCTTTTCCATCCATTGTGGATCTGTGGTGGAAGGAGGAGGAGGGAGGCAGAGGACTCAAGAGGTTACAGGACACTGTGGACCAATGCACCAAAAAAAACACATAAAGAAATAAGGAAGTAAATAAATAAAGAGGTCAAGAAATAAAGAGAAAGTAAAGAAAAAGAAAGAAAAAGAGGAAAACCACACCGCTTATAGACGAGTGAAATGCACCTTTACAGACGGTCATTGTCAAAGCTGGGACAGCAGAAAACAACAGTTCCTGAGGTCACTGGTACGACATCCTTCCTCTCTTGAGTGACTCAATAATTTAACAGTAACATTTAAATAAATTTGTCTATATGTGAAAACACATCAGTTTTTAACCTATATGCCAAAAGAAAAGATTGCCACCAAGTTTATTAATTTAGCTCTGGACATAGCTAATTAAAGTAAGCGTTTCAAACTTTAAATAGAAGAAGAAAAGTAGCTTCTGCTTTAAAACCACAGCTAAGATTGTTCACAGCTCATATGTAATGAGGTTTAGGGCCTCAGTTTACAGGATCATAATGATGCATTCCGGTTGATTTTACAGATTTGTGGTAATATTTGTAAGACACAGTCCCTGAGACTAAAACAGAAAATGAAGATATCTACACTACCAGTCACAAGTTTGGAAACACCTTCTCATTCAAGTGTTTGTATTTTTTTAATGATTGTAAACACTGTAGATTAATACTGAATACATCAAAACTATGAAAGAACATATAAGGAATTATTTACTGAACAAAAAAGTGTTAAGCAAATCAGTTGTGTTGTTCAGAAGTAGAGTTAGTACACAATGGATAGCCCTATTTGACTACTGTTATAATCCAGAATATGGCAAAACCAGATTATTTCATAGTTTTGATGTCTTCAGTATTAATCTACAATGTTGAAAATAATTGAAATTAATAAAAACCATTGAAGAAAGTGGGTCCAAACTTTTGACTGGTAGTGTATTTAATTTGAAGTATTATCATGTTCATAATTACAGTTAAAAATAAGTATGATTAAAATGTTGAACTGTTTTTGAAAAATCTGAGCATTTGTATTCTCCAAAAGAAACTCATTTTGTGTCACCTACATTATATATACGTTCATTTGAGTCTAAATATTCCGCTCCGTAAGGTAACATCAAAAGTTCTGCTGATCAGTCCAAAAGGAGCACATGTTGTGGATCTTTTTGCAGAGTGAGAGAGAGTCCTCCAGTGAAGTAACATATTGCGAAATGTCTCTTTTGGTCACCTGTATGTCTAACTTTAGTCGTATCTGATGATGATCTGACTGATCCTCACAGTAGCTGTGGTGAATGCCACTTCTGCTTCCTGCTAGAGAATATATAATAATAATAATAATAATAATAATAATAATAATAATAATAATAATAATAATAATAATAATAATAATAATAATAATAATAATGAGAATGAGTTCTATCATGGGTTTTATTTGAAGACTTTTTTCACATTGTAAAAAGTTATTCACTTCTTTTTTTTATCCACATTTAACTAAACCAGCTACACACTCAAATCAAAACTATTTAGCACGCAAGGCCATGAAAAACCTAAAAATAATGAATAACTGTGTAAGGGGAGGTTTCTGTGTAAACTACTCTGCCATGCGTATTCCTCAGTCTGGTTTTGTGATCACACAATTTCACTTTAGTTTAGGTAAAACTTTAAAAGTCTTTTAAACTGTGTATTGCATCTTTTAAAGAAATGCTTATTGCACTCAGGTTTTTGTATTGATTCATGCTTATTTTACTGAAATTACTACAAAAATAATTTATCTATTGTTCTATAATGTCTCAGTTTCTCATCTGCATTTAAATTATATATATACAGTATATAAATATTATTAAAGTAGACTGTGTACTGTCTGTTTTCAGATGTTTGGCTTTTGTGTAGTGCTCTTATTAACATTATTACTACTACTACTACTACTAATAATAATAATAATAATAATAATAATAATAATAATAATAATAATAAAAATAATAATAATAATAATGTAGTTGTTATTGTTATTATTATTATTATTATTATTATTATTATTATGTACGATTGTTATTATTATTGCTGTTGTGATTATTATTGTTATTGTTATTATTATTATTATTATTATCATCATCATTATGATTAGTAATATTATTATAATTGTTGTTGTTGTTATTATATTTTTTGAATGTATTATTATTATTATTTTGATTAGTAGTAGGATTATAATTGTTGTTGTTATTACTATTGTTGGTATATGGTAAATGGGTCCAACACCTGTGACAATCTTCCACACAATGCATTATATTATGTATTGATCCAACCTGATTGAAACTTCATATCAGTGTGAAATTATTGCTGTCTCTGAGGTGGTGAGACTTACAGTTATTTACAGTTCTTTATTCCTGTCTATTGATTTGTTTTTAGTCTGTGATGTGTCCATTAATTACAGGTTGTATGCCAATAATGTGTTTAATTTATGGCGTAAATTTGTTAAAATACACATGATAAACAATAAAATAAATTGTATTTTATGTCAGCAGATAAATAAATGTTTCTCTCTCTCTTGCGGTTCTTTCTTCAGTTTCTCTTTGTATTTAATTAGACGTATAACTCTCATATCATCCTGGTTAAAGTTAAACTCTAACTCTCTCCAAAGTGACACGGGCCTTAAAACAAACATGGTTTATTACATATAAACGAAACATTACTGTCCATCATTGAATATCACATTTTAAGGCACCTGTCAATGGTCTTAAGAGCATTCATCATTCAAACACTTTACAGTACAAGAGAAAGGCCTTCAGGTTATTTACAGAGACACAGACACGAAGAGAAACCAGATGACTGTCCTGCGTGGAGAATGGTCTGCGTGGTGAGAGTTGATTTAGAGATTTATTTATATTTAAATATGACATCAGGAACCAGTCCGTCCACATGTCTGTCGTCGTGTCTGTGCAGAAAGAGTCCAGTGAGGCTGAATGGAAAGTGTCAGAGGATCCAAAGATCTTCAGCATCAGCTCCTTTAGTGTCCCAGTGGGTCCGGTATAGGCTATAGGTGAGGGTCCCGTAGTGGCTCAGTCAGAACTAAGGGTTCAGATTGAACTCGGTGTCGTCCTCTATGTCCAGCTCTTGGTCTGTATCCTCCGACACGTCAGAGTCCAGCTCTGTGTCTTTCGGGGATGCGGAGCGCACCTCACGGCCGCTCTGTGACAACTCTGAGGCCGGGGCTGTGTGTCTGTGCGCCGGGCTCTCGATCCCGGAGGACTCGGTAGTCTCCTCTGCTTTGTTGCTCCTCCCAGCCGAGCTGTCCCCCTCCACATCCCTCTTACCACCCTGAGGGTTCTCCTAATAAGAAATAAAAAGGGATACATGTGTAAATGAAGATGTCTGTTGTGTTAAGCTGAGCAGTAAAGATTCAATAAGGATCAGAGCTCACCTGTTTCAGTCTGCGCCACTTCGCTCGTCGGTTTTGGAACCAAGTTTTAACCTGAGAGATAAATCAGATGGTAAAAGAGTCACTTCTTTAGTTTTATTCAGACTTCATTTTCATACCATCAGTGACAACTGATTATTGTTGCGATAAACCAAGTCAAAGCAAATAACCTGCAGGCCTACACAATGAAACACCGAAGCATGGGTTCAGACCTTTTCAGATTCAAACACCGATTTTAAATCATTTGTTTATGGTTTTGTGAACCTGTAAATAGAAACCATTATTGTGCTATCTTTGGGGTAATAGGCCTGTGTATACGTAGAGCTATACATTCAAGGAATGAGTGAAAAATGACATGCAGGAGAGAAATTAAGAGCAGAGGGTTTCGGGCTGTTTTTTTTAACATTAAGATTAAATAATTAAATTAAATAAGTTTGGAAAAACGAGAAGAGAAATAAGGTTTTTATAATAAAATCGAAATGCTAATTTAATCAAACGTTATAGCTTCAGTGAAAGGCAAACGAAAAAATATACAGATCAATGGATGAAGTTTTTTAAAATTTATTATCAAAACACTTTTTAACTATAAGAAATCAGATCTGCAGCGCGGTTTACACAGAGGCCTATTGTGCGCATGTTTAAGGTGAAGACATTACAGGCTGTTTGAAATCCAGAATACTGCTTTGTATCAGGCTTGTTTAAAAAGTCATAGGTGGGTACACAGCTGTGCTTTCAGGGAAACATATAAGTGCCTGTCATTGGCTTATTAGCATGCGTATTGCGCGGCCGGTTAAAAGATATCAGAAGATAATGCGGATTGTCATGACTTACATTATTAAAAAAAAAAAAGCTACTTCCGTGTATCACACAAACAAATAACATCTGCATCTCTGCATCACCATGTATTTCCCACCAGGTTATTTAAACTGTACAGTAGCTTTAGTTCCTTTTGGTTACAGTGGCTTTCTCTCTGGCAAAAATTGACGCATGTGAAAGGACGCACGCGTAACGGATGTGCGCCCTGAGTATAGCCTAATGTAATTTGGATGCTGTTATGAAGAAAACTTTAACACGGAAAGGACAGGAAAGGGTCCTAGCAGCTGATAAGAAGTGCAGTACGCAGCAGAAGGTATTCCATACTCCACGGGGTTAAGTGGCGGTATGCGCACCGGAGCGTTCTGGTCCACTTAAAGCACTGGCACAGGTCTGTGTATCGCAGTAAACAGTAACTGTAGCCTCCATATGTTTTTGCAAATAGCTATACGTGTTGGACTCTTTCTGCATGTGCGCACAGTGAGCAACCAGAAATAGAAAATATATTCCAAATAAACATTGGATTTAAAGACAAGAAGCAGAGTTAGGCCTATAGATTATGGGCCTGGTCTTGGCCTGGACATTCAATGAACAGGACTGAGTGATCTTACCTGTCTCTCGCTGAGCTGCAGCATCTTGGCCAGGCGCTTCCTCTCCGGAGGAGAGAGATATTTCTGCGTCTCAAACTTCTTCTCCAGCTCGATGGTCTGGTCGTTTGAGAACCGGACCTGACCGCCTTTTCTTTTGTGCAGGGGCCGCTGGATGAAGGGGGTCCACAGCAGAGGCTTCCCTTTAGAGGAGGAAGACACATTTCAATCAGTGACCAGAGTTACAATTTAATATATCGGAGGTTATCCACTGGTATTTCTGTGGGTTTCCACACACCATTTCAACACAGTGACTCACAGAAAAGGAGGATTGGGGAACTGATTAAAAAGAAAAAAAACATGACGTCATGTTTGGAAGAATAGCAGAAACATGACTGAAAATGTAATCCCTGCTTTCCCCCACTTTTTCTGATCAACTTCTCTTCTTTCTTTTTATTCTGATTGTAGAATTTTAATATACTCTGTCCATATCATTGATTATAGGCCACTGCCAAATCTGACGTAACTAATGAACAGAGTTTAGGGAATGAAATTAATTAAAGTGTTATAACACTTCAATGAACTTGATATGAAGGGTGAAGAGCCGTGAGCAGATGCATTGGGAGGAGTGTCGGTGTAATCAGGCTGTTTTTGCTCCGCTTTCCTCTCCTCTTAATGACCCGCAGGAACAATGGCAGAGCTGCACGCGGGCCTGCTGCTCGCTGTCTTTGAGGAAGGTCGTGACAGAGTGAAAACTATGGCCAAATATCCGCTTCATGTGCTTCCTGCTTTGTGGTGTGATTATAGGCAATGGCATCCAACGACAGACGCTCGTGTCCTCTGCTCTCACTGACACAATAAAAAAGTGCTGCTGCCGACAAACTGCTGCAGGGAGCTCCTGATGCTGCTGGAAACCACGGGAAGTTAGCTAATCCAGAACCAGCACAGAGAGAAAAACAACTTGAAGAGCACAGGGTTTAACTGATCATGGATTTACTTAAAAAAAATGAAATATTATCTTCATTCAGTTCATTGTTTCTAAATGAATGAGTCTGATCTGATTTTCATTAGGAATAGTTACCTTACGCAGGGCCACCACCAGCAATGTGGGGGCCCATGAAAATACATCACATTTAGGCCCCACAACTTCACTACTACAGGTGATCTCATATTGTTAAGGAGCCCAGTCAGTCATAGACCTTTAGAGTCCTCGCCTGGCCCTAAATATTTGACTTCGTTCATGGTAAAGAAGACAGAGTCTAGCTGAGACCAAAGTTGTCCTGGATTAATTAGAGCTGCTCCGTTGTCTGGTTTGAAGCCTGCAGGAGCTTCATGATGACTAAAAAGGTCACAAATGTAAAGCAATCACTTTTGACTTAAGTTGACTGAATTTAAGATAATACGTTTATTTGTATTCATTCGTTAGTTTGTACAAGGAAGCTGCTTTGTCAACACAGATTTTCCTTCTGATTAAACTTGGTTGTGCACCAGGGGCCTTCTGAGGCTGTTTTATGAATCACTTTGTATACCACTAATGTTATATATTCAGGCTGCCTTTATGATGACAGATAAACCTTTGATCCATATTCTTGGTTCCAGTTGCATCACTTTTTAAGATGGAAAACTTGACATTAGTTGAGATAATTCAAACACTGAAAATTGAGTTATCAAAACACTGACACTTAATATTAATCTGATGATGACTTATAAGTCACCATGACCGATTGTTTTTACTGTGTGTCCTCTGGGGTGTGAAAGTGCTGAAACTATTCTCTGGGAATATATTGAAGTCATCGCAGACTGTGATTAAAATAATAATTAAGAAACTAAACTTTGTGCAATAAACACTATTCTTTTGATTTATGCACTACCATTTATAGTATCTAACACATGTTGTTTAATGCATTTTAACTTTTACATTTGTGTGACTGATTTTTAAAGAGCAAGTTAAGTCAAAATGGGCTTCAATAAAGTGAAGTGTTTAAAGTCATACATGATTACAGTGGTATTGGTAAAGTTACATGCGCATTTTATTGATGATTAATGTAATTCACTATCTTTATAATAAATGGATATGTAAAGAGAAACATGTGATCCTCTGTTTCTGTGGTTTTAATTTTCAACAAACACTCAAGTGTTTGTGAACGCTCGTGCAAATATAACAATAAATACAAAACGACTGGAGTGTCGTTCCTTTAAATATTCATACGACCACTAAACTCCTGGAATAAAGGAATAATCTGAAAATAAGGTCCACATGGTGTTTCTCTAGTTATCCCATCTCACTGTATTTACTTGTGTACATGATTTAACAGGCTTCTAGCAGCCCAGGTATGATACAGTTTATAGAACCAAAAGAGGGAATAGGTGAAGAAGAGAGCAGAGACATTCAGACTAATGCGCACAGTGAGGAGGAGGCACACTTATAGCAGGCTAAAACTTCTATTCCTTCACAGCCTGTTACTGTTCTGATAAATTCATTTTAAAACTGTATCAACTGATAAATTAAAAGGAATCATAATTTAAAACTGAGTTCATCTTTTCAAATCTGAGTCTTTTCAGCCTGAGCTAATGTGCGTAAAGAATGATGTTGTTGTTGTTTTTATTACACACACGCTATTTAATGACTTTAAAAGTTTCCTATTTTAGGCTTCTTCCTTAAATCCACCTAAATGCCTCTTTATCTATTCTTCCGAGATCCCATTAGGCTTGATGTGCTCTGCCTGTTTGCTTTATTTTCTTCTCGCCGCCGACCATAAAGAAAGTCAGCCACATCCTCACTGGCCAGGCAGAGGAAGTGCAACAATATGTGAAAAACGGATCCCGGGCTATCAGAGGCCGAGTGTTTCCTGAATATGTCTGTATTGAGGATGTCGATAAAATAATCAGCAGCGTGCAGCGAGCTCCCGAGGAAGCGGCTGGCCGGGGTGAGCCAGGAAAACATTTAACAGCTTCTGAAACCAGATTTACTCCTATCGACAGGCCCACGGCTTCCGCTAGGAACGGAAAAAGGGCCGCAACACAAAGCCAGACGGTCCGCCTGTCACACTATACTTAAGAGGACCATCACTCACATGTTGTGCTCTACAGTTTGATGTGAAGTTATCCCCTCAATCTTTGAAAGGTTTGTTTCATGCGCTGAATCCTCCGAGTAACTTCATTCAAACTGAGAGATGGTAGTGTCCACATTTTCCAGGACAACATCTGACATGTTTGGTTTCTTTAAACTGAAAATGGTGGCTTTAATCTCTTGAAGAGTTTAAATGAGTCTTTATTTGGCTCTGGAGCTTGTGTAACGCTTGCGTAATGATGACCCAGCAGGACTTCATGTCAAATCACAATAATCAACAACTATTCTTTGATATTATATCTTTTAGGAGGCAATGGTGCTCAAAAGTATGTGGACACACACACACACACACACACACACACACACACACACACACACACACACACACACACACACTAAATAATAAGTGATTTAGAGCTCAGCTATGTTTTACTCACTGGCTGACTTGCTCCTCTGATGTTTCAGAACAATGGGAGTCAGGAAAAGGAGTCAAGGTTGCCATGCACCCCCCTCCCCGCCACCACTCACGACTGAATGCATAAGCTTGCTGCTATTGTGGCCCCCAAATATGTCTGTCACAATAACACTGTGACTCATGTCATCATCCAGAAAGGTCGAGCTGAAGCAACATTCACTCAGCAGAGTGTTTATGGGCTTCATATAGCTGCAGACTGTCTTAAGTCTCTCATGCATGCATGACCAAGCGTGATATACTTATGCAAAAACGGTTTCGTTGGCACTGAAACGAAGCTCGTGGAGACAGAAAAGTCTTCATGCAAAAGGAGAAAAGTTCTCATACTGCCACATCATCCGAGCAAATGCTGCTTTTCTTTGTTAGTAAAATAGGAACTAGACAAGCGACTGTTGTACAATGAGATGGGATCAAACATATTCTGTGTATATAAAATATGCAAAATCAGAGCTAATAAAAAGTAGAGGGATCATTCATGAAGCACCAAAGAGACTAACACAACAGTTATTTTCCTCAGGACTTTTACGCACACTCTCAAACTTACCGAGAGGGTCGTGTCTGAGCAGCGCCTGCGCGTACTCCCCCATGGAGCGGTGGTGCTGGTGGTGGAACGGGTAGATGGACCCGGCGAAGGTCGCGGTGGAGGCATACGTCGCCGTCAGAGCCGCTGCTGCGTGATGAGACAGCGCCGGGTGGATCGGTGTGGGCTCATAAATCGGGGTCCGGTACGGCGAGATGAAACTTGTGAAGGAGGAGTTGGGCGAAGGGAGAGTCGGGGTGGGGATGACTGGAGTGGAGCAAGAGGAGGAGGTGGATGAGGAAGAAGAAGGAGAGGAGGTGGTGACAGTCCTCCCCAGAATGTCCTCGATGTAGAAGGGGGTCGGGTGAGCCGGCTGGATCGGGGTCGGTGCGTAAAGCGGGACGCTCATTGTGCCCTTTACTGCCGCCGATGCGCGCTGGAGCTGATTTAACAGAAGGCTGCGTCCCTCCTTTCTCTTTCTACAGCCTTTCTCCTTATCGTCAGTATCTGAGGAGATCTTCAGCAGCTTCTACTGTCACTTCAAACTTCAGTCCACCGAGAAGAGAATCTTTCAGGCCGTTAGAGTTTTGGCGTCCATCAGGTTGCGGTGGTGGACTAGCTGGCACTTCGTCCAACTGTTGGGGCTGTTATCTGGCAACAGGCGGAGGAGGGAGGAGATAAGTGGACGGCCAACTTCCTGCAGGTGGCCAGAAGCCGTTTCTGATTGGTTTACGCGCAGCCCCAATCGAGCCACACAGCGATCAGATGACACGAGAGGGGAGATAGTAGTATTTCTGGAGAATCAGTTCGTTATATTCAATCATCTGGCAACTGGTAAAAAAGAGAAATACACCCTGCGACATCATACAGCAAAGATTACACTGATAGCAGGACTGTGGGTTTAAAAAGCCTCCTTCTAAAGGTTTGTCTTTCTTGGGCTAATTTGACATCCATTTTTTTTCTTATCAGTTTTCTCTTTTCAAACTTCAAGCAGAAAAAGTTTCCATATTCTGGTTATTACTGAAAATTAAGTAGGAGGTGTGTTATTATACATTTATTATTTTCCAAACAAACACCGAACTATCAGAGCATACAGAGGGAAGTTTTCAATACTATTTTGTGAATATGTAACATTTAATACGA
The DNA here is from genome assembly GCF_009762535.1 of Notolabrus celidotus. Classification (NCBI taxonomy): domain Eukaryota; kingdom Metazoa; phylum Chordata; class Actinopteri; order Labriformes; family Labridae; genus Notolabrus; species Notolabrus celidotus. The sequence goes on from NC_048289.1 coordinate 4,620,220, forward strand.
GGAAACAGATATTTTAACCCCCTGTTGAAAACACACAGTATGCATCTTTCCTAACTCCTGTATGATTTGGTTTACACAGACTTATTCAAATGTATATGTAGCCAAATTAGTCACACATCCAACTGATGATGCCCACTCTGTACATGTCTTTATGAGTGGGTTGGCAACAAGGCCTGAAATGACACTGGAAGAGATTGTGAGTCTGCATCTTTTTCAATCAACTGAGACAGGCCTATAAAACCTGATCCAGTTCCCACAGGGTGCCATCCAGAGAAAAGGAAAGGGTTAACATTCGCTCTTGTTAGAAACATACTCTTTGAATCATTTCATAAACACAATATAGAAATCCATTCATTAAATGTAATTAATACAAATCTGCTTGTTGACATTGACAACCTGTGGTACTTCCGGAAATAAATTAAAGTATGTTGTGTGTTTACAGCATTGTAGCCTCAGAGTTTTAAAAGGCCAATATTGCTGATACACGAACGTGCACTTTGTTCAATGAACTATTTTTAAGCTCATACTGGCAAACCCACCAGGCGTCTGAACATTAAACTCCTTTTCAAGTTTATCCTTACAGTCCCCTCTGGCCTCCCGAAAATACACTTCAACAGAGAGAAGGTGTGCACATGATCTAACCTTTGTCTTACTAAAGTGGTCGAGTGTTGTCATCATCTACTAAATTAGTTGTTCCTGTTCTGACAAATATTCATGTATCCTCCGTCTGAAGGTGTTTCTTTTTTAAGCCACCCCGCACAAAAATACCCGTATGAGCCTGTGGAAGAACACCCACATATTAAAGTTTCAACTCCAGAGTGCACTCTCATAAAGCCATTATATTTTTCTATGCAAATCCGGGAGACTTTGCCTGAGTGTTTAGCTCTGGCCTTGGTTTTACGCACAGCGCATGGTCTTTGACTAATCAAACAGCTCTGACTGTTATCTTAAACAATGTAATACAAGTTAACTGCAATCCACATCCCTAACGGGGCAGCTCAATGGCGAGTGATTAACTCATGATTTGAATGTTTTCCTGTGAAAAGCGACTATCAGTGTGGTCGAGGTGATAATGAGTATAACTGCAAATGCTTTAATGGCTCACTTAGTGCACGGTTATCCGCTCACACGTTTCCGCAAAGTGTTAAACAATAACAGATAACTTCTCTGTTTCAGAGTTACACCACGGACACAGGAGCTGCCTCTCACAGCTTGATTTTTTTATTACCAGGTGACTTCATTAATGATACGGTCACCAGGAGGAACCTGCCCATTGGTCCTCACTGATAAACGAGCGCACTGATGCGCCTTTAAAGTGCGCGACGCCTCGCTGCCAACTTTCCAACGGCTGTAATTTAGATAAGGTCGACCCAGAGAGCAAACAGGGATATGAACAGCCTTGAAGACATGAAAGAAATCACCAACCGGCTAATATTTGGACTGAGACAATCATTGCAGCTCATTGATCCGCTCAGCCTCTCGCGGCGTCAGACTGCTGTCCAAAAAACGATTGATAACTCCTCAGCAGAGGCCTCGAGCTGCTCCTCGGCAGCTGGCGGCGCCATGTATGCTACCATTAAGTCTACCTGAGGTCCAGAGTCACAGCTTTCTGTCTGCTGCTGCTAACATTGTTCCTGCACTCACATAACTTTGTTCTACCAAACGTCGGGAGTCTTCTCAGCTCAGATTGTCCTCTAGCTTCTTTAAACACTCAGTTAGTCTCCTGATCTCAGAAGCCCGAGTTACAACATCAAACATGAACATTTTCAGTATAACATAACTCTGGGTTCGGCACCTGTTTGAGGTAGATCTGTGTTTGCTGGACCTTCATGAACACTATGTAGGCGGGTCCAGCTTGTCTTTAATTGACAGTCCCTTCACTCTGCTGTCAGCTTTGTTGTATCTGCAGGACAGTTCACAAACAAACACAGCCTTCTGATTTCAATTGTCAAGCCAAAACACTTCTGTGCCTTCAACCTGTATTCTTTTGAGTGTCCAGCAGGGGGCGCCATAGTTGAAAATATGTCATGTCTTGCAGTGGGTGAGGAAGCGAGCAGACTTGATTTTTGACTTCAACAAACATTTTCAGAGATTTTCACTCTCAGCCTCTGAAGACAAGTCTTCTGAAATACAGCATGATGTTCATTTTGTTAATTTTGACCCAAAGTAGACCTAATTCAAGGATAAACATGACATGCTCTATAGCAGGGGTTCCCAAAGTGTGGGTTGGGACCCCCTGGGGGGTCGCGAGATGTCTTCCAGAAAATGTTTTTCTTTAAAATATCTAAAATAGTACATTTTACCCATTATAGTTAAAATTACCCATAGAAATAGTAGCTAACCTTGAAATAAAACCCTGAAAATAGAAAGTGTAATGAGTTTTCACCCTTTCTTTTTGCCAGATGAGTCCTAGGTTTAGGGTTAGTGAACAGTTAATTATCAAAAGCATCAGTAGCAGTAGATTAATTCATAACACCACAGGAAACACAGACACATGCTCATATAGGTAGGCTAATTTTCTGCAGACCAGCTAAATGAAGCCACATTAAATCACTTTGAGGGACAGTGGGGGTCGCTAGTCTTTGGCATCTATATTTTGGGGGTCACGGGCTGAAAAGTTTGGGAAAGACCTGCTCTATAGTGTTGACACGCTACTCCTATGACCTGAAAATGTGTTGCTCAGTGTTTAGACTCTCTGCTTTTATTTATCACCTTGATAATTTGAACTCTGCATGTCAGTTTACTGTGTAATCAAAGATTTAAGGACACAGGTTTTGTGACATTATGATGTTTGTAGCTTCATCAAACTAACCAGAGGTCTAATGAACAATAGTAGCTGCTGTGTGCTGAGCCTTTGTCTCAGAGTCATGAAAGAGGCTTGAAAGACTTGAAATCGGTAAGATAATAAGTGTAACTTACTGTTACAATAATCACCTTGTATATAAACTACAGCAGCATTGTATCATTATAAACTCAGTCACACCTCTCCATCTGCAGGTGCTATATTTAACCCACACAGTATGCATTAATGAATGAATGACAATTAATTTTGGGGGAACTTATTACTTTTACTACATCTGAAAGACAAATATCATACTTTTGACTCCTCCACATTTCTATCAGTGCTCTAGTTACTCACTACTTTATCTTTGAAGTCAGCTGATGAGCTTTCTTTTCTGAAATCAGATCTCAAAAACCGTAAACTGTTGGTGTACTTGTGTTTGGTTTGTCTCAGTGGTGTAGCCGTACCTTGGTTGAGCGTAGATCAAACGTTCTTCAGATCAGTCGTTCATTTAGTCGTGGTGATGATGGCTATGACTGAGAAGGATGATGATTCTCTACCTGAGCACCACGGACACATTTTAAACCCACCCATAAAGAATGATTGTTTGTATTGTTGTAAATCTCTGATCTGTTTACCACACAAACTTCATCACAGCCTCCAAAACATCAGCATCTAACCTGAGAAAGCATGTGGAGGTCTGGAGCTAACACACTGCTTTGATTCCAGAGGAACATTGTAAACTTGTCTGTGCTTGTAGTAACTTAGTTTATATTTCATGGTAGACTTTTCAGATATGAAATCATGTTTTCTAGATACACAGAACGGAGCAGAATGTACACACATTTATTCTTGACTGACCTCGTGCTTTTTGAAAATATGTTTAGAGATATTTTAAAAAGTACTTTGAATACTTCAGTATTTTTAAATGCAAGTACTTTAACTCTTGACTTTAACTCAAGTCAGAATCTAACTGAACAACTTTCACTTGTATTGGAGTAATGTTTGACCAGGAGGATGTATACTCTGACTTAAGAAATGAAGACATGTACTTTGTCCACCACTGCTCAGTAAATCAAGAACATTCAGATTATCTTTCATCATGAGAATAAAGTTGAGATTTCAAAACAAAACCAACCACACTGATTTGCTCTCCCATTAACCTGGCTGCAACACAAACACTGCATTTATTCTCAACACTTTATTTATTGTATTTGTTTAAGATATATTTGGGGGTTTTAACATCTTCATGTGGAGAGGACAGGGCAGTGAACGAAGCAGGACACTGGACAAGAGAGTGGAAGAGGGACTGGTAGTGTATGTATGTATGACACAAAAATTAAAATAAAAACTTCAAACTTTTAACATGTCATTAAAAACCATGCATTACATCATTTTAATGCTTCCATTACTGCCTAAAAAACTGCCCCCCCTTAACTTCGTGGATCAGTCAATGTAACTTGCAGTGAGACTACTATTATACAATGTTAATTTCACATGTTTATTTATTTAATCTGCAGATTCAGCAGACTCTCAGTACATGCCTGATATATTTTCTGTTTTAAAAACCACAATAGTTTGACTTTAATCTCTTGGTAAACATCAAAGCAGACAATATTTAGCCTCTCTGTCCATGTGTGATGTTTACGTCACCTTTACATGTTGTCACAATACTCCAGAACAAAACATACACTGTAAAATAGGTATAAAATCAATTTAGTTAAAATCCTAACAGAGGATATGGCACAGAAAAGGCATCGTTTTTTTAACCCTATAACGCGTATCATATTTGATACATCAGTTTTTGAGACCTCTACATCAGTGGTTCTCAAAGTGGGGTCCTGGGACCCCTGGGGGTCCGCAAACCATAGCGTGTGGGTCTGTGAAATAATTAGAATACATTTCTAATAAATTATAAAATTGTGCTGTGTCATTACAAAACAGCGTATACACCATTGTTATGATACCATTTAGTGGCTCGATGAGAAATGTCAGTCTTACTATACTGTTAATTTTCTAAAAGCTTTTAAGATTAATTAGCCTACTTGAAAAGTATAAATGCTGTCATGTTGAGTCCACAAGGAATGAAATGATCCTCTGTTTTAAAGTATACAAGTGGTATTTACTTGATTCACATTGAAGTGTTATCTGTTTATCACTATGGTACAGGTCTGAAGTATTTACATTGATATGTTTTACAATACAAATAGTTCCAAGGGCATCTAAGAGTGCAAATGGTAGTAAGCATGTGCTTAATCTGTGTTACAATTATGAGGGGGTCCTTGAACAATTTTATCACCTGTAAGGGGTCCCTGGCTCCAAAAAGTTTGAGAACCCCTGCTCTACATCATCAGTGATGAGGACCAGCCCGTGGCATAGGCGGTATAGGCAAATGCTAGGGGTGCCGGCTGTCCATAAGGGGCACCACTTGCACCGATGCCGGTATCAGTATACATTTAACAGCTTGTGATTCACTTTTAAAAAATGGTTTAATATGGTGCTTCCTTAAATACACTGAAAAGTTGTGAAACTGATACAATTTTTTATTTAAAAAAAAAAAAGACATACTTATAGTTTTTGAAGTCTACGTGTAAGAGTTCATGATGTTCTTGTTTTTGTTTTGTTTTTTTTCTTTACACTTTGAAAGCTGTTAGCCTAATTAGATAGAAAATGTAGGCTAGGCTTAAATAAGTATTTTGCTTCTGCCTTTTCAGAAATCACTCAATACATTACTGTTGCTTTGTTGCTAACAAACTAAGTTTTAATAAAATAGTTAAATATATTTTGATTCTGTGTCTGGCGGCACAGTAAGACTCTGCAAGTTACCGACTTCAGAGCAGTGAGGGGGGCTGATTATCCTTCTAAATAAAAAAAACAGACCCAACACTATTTAGTATGAATTTAAAGTTATATAAGTAGAGAGGGAGGGAGAGGGAGAGGGAGAGGGGGAGAGAGAGAGAGAGAGAGAGAGAGAGAGAGAGAGAGAGAGAGAGAGAGAGAGAGAGAGAGAGAGAGAGAGAGAGAGAGAGAGAGAGAGAGGATTAAATATAATTGGCTGCACAAAACGAACATCGTCTGAAGTGAATGAGATGATGAAATTGAAATACTTATAAAAGGTTTTTGTTGATTTATACTGTTTTGTTTTGTTTTTTAAATCTGTAAAGCACTTTGAATTGCTCTTTGTATGTATGGTGCTTTATAAATAAACTTGCCTTAAGTCTCTGTCTTATTGAGTAGGAATGTTCTTTTTTTGTGGAATAATTAAAAAAAAGTACAAATTGTGCAGAGATGTGTCGCAGCCCTTCTGCAGTTTCAGTGTTGTTGGTAGAAGCACTACAGATACACTATGTGGACAAAACACCAGAAAATGATTGAATTTAGGTGTTTCAATGAGGCGATCTTAATGCTTCAGCACACCAAGATTTTCATTTTGGACAATGCCCTGCCTTCAACTTTGTGACAACAGTTTGGGGAAAACCCTTTTCAGTCCAAACATGACTGAGCCCCAGTGCACAAAGCACAGACTATAAAGACCTGGTTTGATGAGTTCACATTTGTATAACAAAGTCCTGACCTCAACCCCATCCAGAACCTGTGGGATGAACTGAACAGAGATTGTGATCCAGGCCTTCCTGTCCAACATCAGTGCCTGAGCTCATAAACGCTCTACAGAGCGGGCACACATTCCCACAGAGACACTCCAACATCTGTTGAAAGACTTTAAGAAGAGTGGAAGCTGCTAAAGCTGCAGAAGGAGAACAACTCCCTGTTAAAGTATATGAATATAATGTCATTTCAGTCCCTGTTGGTGTAACGGTCAGGCGTCCCAATACGTACAGTGGGGCAAAAAAGTATTTAGACAGCCACTGATTTCGCAAGTTCTCCTACTTAGAAAGATGAGAGAGGTCTGTAATTTATGTTCAAACACGTGCCATTAATACAGGTAACGAGTGGAGGACAGAAGAGCTTCTTAAAGAAGAAGTTACAGGTCTGTGGGAGTCAGAAATCTTGCTTGTTTGTGGGTGACCAAATACTTATTTTCCACCATAATTTACAAATAAATTCTTTAAAAATCCTACAATGTGATTTCCTGGATTTTTTTTTCTCATTTTGTCTCTCATAGTTGAAGTGTACCTCTGATGAAAATTACAGACCTCTCTCATCTTTCTAAGTGGGAGAACTTGCAAAATCAGTGGCTGACTAAATACTTTTTTGCCCCACTGTATGTGCCCATTACACACTTTCACACTGTATGCTTTAATGCTGGAGAGAGAGTGGAAAAGACAAAGATAGATGACACAGTTAGTTTGAGGTTTTATCACTCTTTATCAAAGAGTCTGATTATCATCACATCAGGTAACTCAAGCGACCGATATCCTCCTCAGGGCATAACAAATATTTGAAGCTGCAGAGTGTGTGGAAGCAAACTTCCTTGGCACGTATTCCTATGTCAGTAGACCTGGAAACATACGTCCAGTAAAAGAAATAAAACTGGTCTACAGCCTGCAACCAGCTTTGCTTTAGACTTTTGTCTCAACTCATCGCACTTTTCACAACTCAACTTAAATGTTCTCTCACAGCCCAAGCAGCCCGGCTGGTCTCTCTCACATCGAGTCAGTGCTCAGTGCGTTCCTCAGGTGTCAGTTTTTGGAACTTTCTTCCCACCCGGCTCAGCCTCTGAGCAGGGCTGCAGAGTCTGCAGGATCTGTTCAAGCGTCCACTTCTCCTCGGGTAAGGCGTGCTCCTCCAGGGTGAACTGACCCTGCTTGGTCCGGGTCAGTTCCTTCACATGAGCGCACGATGACAGAGCTGCAGCACACAGGCATGTTAGTGTCGGGGTTAAAGGTCAGCAGAGTTTAGTTTTCTGATTGATCATGAAGTTGTCTCACCTTTTCCCAGATCGTCCACCAAGCTCCTAACGTAGAATCCACCTCCACACTCGATATCTGTGACAGAGACACATCTGCTGTAACGACTGGGTTTGATAAATGACTCAACATTAGGAGACAAGGACACAGCAGGATTACATTCATGGTGACCGCAAAGTCAGGAGTTAATACGACCACAAAGCAACTTGTACTAACCCAGAGTGAAGAGGGGGGGCTTGAACTCCTGCAGGGTGAGGTTGTACACCGTCACTGGTCTGGCTGGTTTGGCTTCAACTTTCTGACCTTTCATCAGCATGACAGACAGACGCTGGCCGTCTTGTTTCAGAGCCGAGTAGCTAAAAGGAAATGGGTCACAATATCAATTCACAGCACACTGAATCAACCTGGCTTTCTTTATTCTATGAAAAGATGTGGAGCACCGAGGACAGCTGTGTTATAAACTCCCACATCACCTGAAGGTGCTACTCACACTGCCGGCCATCCAGAGGAAGAAATGTCTGAATGTGTTTTATGACAATCATACATGACATTTATACGAGGTCAATATCACCAGATGAACCATTAGCATTGAGCTGTCTGTGTTGACATGTTCAATAGTTTTTAACCACATGCTTTTTCGAGCCTGTTAAGCTGCTTGCTAGGTTATGAAAGTAGTCCTGCAGCACTTCTGCTTCCTAAGTAGATACCGTTGGTTCTGTTTTAAAATGCTCTCTCTGCTTCATTTCATTCAATGAAATGTTAACAAGACACTGTGATAGAAAAGTAAACTGTTGATAGAAATCGTGTCAGAGCATTAGCAGCAGCTCTAAACACTGAAATTGTTCCTCGAAAAAACGAGTGTGATAACTTTTCTCTCCTCCGCACAGACCTCCGCCATTGTGTTGACAAAGATGATCGCAGTAGTCCCGCCCCTTCTTGATTCTGATAGGTCAGTGATTGAGAAATGACATTGATTGGTGTTCCAAAAGTTAAACTGTTTTCAACTGAGAGTGCTGAGATTAAAATCAGCTGACACTGAGGACATTTTTGAGTTGAGGAAGCTGAATCACATTGCGTCAGAATCAAGCGGCAAACTCCAGTCTCAAAATATGAAGCCCATGCAGAGGTGTTATAAACTGCAGTTCATTAAGCATCCACTTGAGGCTGGCTGCAGAAACACCAGAAACCACATACACACCCATTCAAAGAAGACGATCTTTACAGCAGAAATAAACATGTTTACAGCCTGGTTCAAAAAACTAGTGTAGTCTGTATAGCTCATTTCTCTATCGGCACACACTGTACGGGGGGTTACTATTTTTCACCCCCCCCAAACACGACGGTTCACAGGATAATAAGATTACGAGCTTTGCAAAAATAAGGACATGACTGACTTGACTGACAGGCGGGAACACTGTAGCTGTTAGCGAAAAGGCTCAAAGCCCGCCTCTTTACGTCACACTAGCTCGACGGAAGTTATGTTGAGTTCAGCATTTTCAATATGGCTCCCGCCAACGATTGGTTACAAAACAGCGCTTCAGAAACAGATGGGTGACGTCACAGATACTACATAATAAAAGCATAAGAGCTGTAAATAATACTTATTATTTATTCACTGATTCATAAAATGCATTCATTCCCATTCATTCTGTACATACTTCATTATTATTTTATATATTTTTTTTATTTGATACGTATTCATGTCTTATTTTATTCCTTCTTTCTATTCATATTTTAACTTTCTTACATACCTTGTATAAGAGCATACTGTATAACTATATAAGAGACTGTACTCACAGTGGAGGAACTTGCATGATGTCACCAGTGAAAGCTTTTAACTTCTCCTCAAAGTCTGACCTGGTGACGTGTTCTGTGGGCAAAGGTGCGAGAATAAAAACATCCTGTAAGAAGACGACAAACTGCACAGAGAGGCATGCACAGAGGGATCAGACTGCTGAGCCGCGAAGATGAATTTAAGTAAGAAGTGTTTACCAAAGTCTTTCTCCAGAACCACACTGCCGCTGGCATCAAGAGTATCTGTTGCTTTTCCCAGTTCCCCCACAGCAACATATTTCTGGAGAACACCGTGCATTAGAACAGAGCGTTAAAAACCACAAACTGTACACTGTGAAGTTATTTTTGGGTCACATTCTATATTTTTGACAGCTGAGGTTTCAGAAGAGAGATGTCATGCAGCAGGAAAGGTTCGAGGCCTGGAGTCAAACCTGCAACTGCTGTGCCGAAGACTACAGCCTCTGAATGTGGAGCACACTTTCACTACTGAGCTAAACCAGCTCCTCATGCAGCTGATCAAACCTGCAGATTTTCATGCTGTTCATTGTAAAAACTCATCTTAATGAGGTGCAACTGATTCATTTGGTCTAAATATCCAAATCATGCAATGATCAAGACACGTGCCGTACACATCAGAAAAAAGCATGAGCTGTCGGGTCAACGTTTGTCTCTTAAAGCTCTGCAGTATGTTCACCAGCTTGTCTTTCACCACCATATCTCAGTGTTTCACTAAATGCTGCTGCTGACGAGTTTGACGAGGAGTGTGGTGAGGAGTTTGATGAGACTCTTAACAGACTTTTTACTACTGAGAGCAAACAAACTCACCTTTGAACCAGCCAACATGGTGCTGAGCATCTTTGTGCCATTCCCAACACCAACAACTGAGAGAACCAGAGAACACGTTAGTAGCGATAAGGGAAGTATTTAAAGGTGACATATTCCGCTCTTTTTCATCAAAATAGATTGTCTAAGAGGTCCCCAAAACATGTCTTTAAAGTTTATGCTCAAAAAACACTTTGAAATCAGATTCTGGCATGCCTGAAGAACCCTCTTATTCGCCCTGCTCAGAACAGTCTGTTTTCTGTGTCTGTACCTTTAAATGAGAATGAGCTCTCTGACCACGCCCCCTCAGGAAGTGGATGTGGCCTCAGCTCTCCAGCACGTTGATCTAATGTTTACATGTTGGCTGAATATACGCGGCTGCTCACAGACCCGCGTTACTTCAACCCTCTGAATCTGATCCTGAATCTGATCCTGACGGAGAGGCGCCTGCAGCAGGACCTTTCTGAACCATTGGTCACAGATTTAGTGTTTCTTGTTGTTTTATTTGTCAGTATGTCGAACGTGTGTCTTGGTACACAGCTACAGCTACGAACATGTAGCTATGTGGCTATGCTAACTAGCACTAGCACTTCTCCATGAGAAATAAAAATCATCCACTAGATCTTCAAATCTGCAGACGTGGGGAGTAAAACCGACCTTTGTGTTCATTAAGACAGCCTACAACTAGCATGCCTCCCTCCTAAGCTCCTTGTTAGCACACGTGTGCAGGGAATGACAGACTGGATGTCGTTGTGACGTATGAAAAACACTGAAAACTGAAACGGCTCGTTTCAGCACACATTTACAGAAAGGTGGAGAAATCAGAACAGGGGCAGAATGGATTTTTTTCATTTTCGGGGGGTTTGTAGACATGCCAGGGAAACATATTTCAGGTAGAGAACCATTAAAAAGTCAGAATTTTGCATGATATGTCACCTCTAAGTCCTGCTTTCATCCCCTATTAGTGGCAATGCTCATTACACCCAACAATAAAATGTGTTAGTCAACAACAACACACAGATTTCGGGTAGATTAGTGTGACTGAGTTCATGTGATGATTTAAACCATAATGTGACCTTTGACCCCCAAAATGCAGATACAGCACTCTGCTGTTGGATAACTCTATAAGTTACAAAGTAACAACAATGTAAATACGTTTATTTATGTTCCTTGTGTTTTTTTTCTTTTGCAACAAAACTGTTCTCACCATACTTTGATAGTTTTAATGGTTTTAATGCAATAAAAACCCTCAGCAGTAGCACCAAGATCGAGACACGCAAGATGACATGTCAATAGCTACAGAGTGGCACGCCTATGTCGAGGCATATGCCGGGGCTGGTGGCCTGTCTTGGGGCAGCTGCCATCACATGGCGGTCCTCAGTGGCCTGCCAGCCGTCTAGGTGCCTCAAAAGGGAAAGGCCAGTGACTGTCATACCAGCACCATCCATGCTCCACGCCAATGATGCATATTAAAATATGAACCAGAGGTTTTGCTTCATGTCACTTACTGCTGCAATTTTATATATATATAAATATATATTTTGTTTATCAAGCACTGCTGTGATGACACATAAAATGATTACATAGAGATATCCTTGCCGATGTTACCTTTGAGCTTGTAGCAAAGCTCATGTCACTATAGCAGATGGTCTAATGTTTGTGTATTTTTTATTTTTCTCCTTTCATAATTCTAAAAACAATCCCTATTAAGGCTTACAACTAGGTCCTATATTTCTGCTGTGCATGATATGTCATTCTGAAACTAGCTGACACTAACTTTGATGCTTCTTTGACATCCTGGGAGCACATACAGTATATTTTAATTTACCGTCAGTCGTGTTTGGTGACAGAACATGGTTTGGAGACCAATTGGGAGCAGTGACTTTGACATGTGTGTTGCTTCACCAAGGCTGAACTGAGGGATTAACATTTATCTGCACATACAGAGGTTGTGTGTTTGCTGGTGATCATGAAAACAATATTAAGGCAGACTGCATAACAGAGAGTGCGGTAACGACACTTACTGGTGTCTGGCTTGTTTCTGTTTGAATTTTTGTAGACACTACAAATTTGACACAGATTTGTTCTAAATCAGAATATAATTGAAGCAGGATACTTTGTCAGATGATATAACTGATGTCACAAAGACCAACTCTAGTCTTAACTCAAGTTTGACCAAGTGTGATTTTACTGCACTTCTCCTTTGTTGGGCAAAACTGTTCAACAGGAAGTCTCTCTCATTTAATATTTTGCTAAAAAATAAGACACTGAAGATTTCTTACTTGACCTAACTAGAGTAAATAAAATACAAGTGTAGTCATGCATTGCTTCCATAGAAAGACCAAAATGGGAGGACACTCAATGATGAGTATTCAAGCACAATAAACGGACTGTGAGTTTCATCTCCAGCACAATGAAGGGGTTCATTATGTGTTAGTAACAACACAGCATGCATAAACACCACGAGGATCACCACACGTTATTTACAGGTTAATGATGCAGAGAGGACGACAACACAGGCACGTGAGGAGAAGCACCTGGAGGGCTCACCTAACACCCCGCAGGCAGAGCTGTCCAGCGTCCCTCCGTGCCCCATCTTCAGGCTCTGCTTCTTCCTCTTCCTCGGGTTGGGGTTCTTCACACCAGCCTCTGAAACACAGGTGACACAGACCCTCAGTATCAGCCTCATCAGGTGAAAACATACGTGCAGTGTCCTGCCTCCTGCCTCTGATGTTCACCTTTCAGTAAAGTTTCTTTGAGCGTGTTCAGCACATCTGCAGAGGTCGGTCCTTTCTTTTTGTAGATTGCAAACAATCCATTTACAGACTGTAGTTTAGAAAGACAGCTGGTGATTGGGGTTGCGGTGTTGCTGATATTTCCTGCCATGCTCGTTCTTCTTCTTCGGCTGAAACTTCTTCTTCCTCCTTTTAGTTTATTGGCGGGTGGTGAACTAGCTTAAGGACTCATTACCGCCACCAACTGGACTGGAGGGTAGAACAGGAAGTGGATTTCAGGCAGTAGAATTGTATTTATTTATTTTTTATTAAAAATTTCTTGCAAATGAACAAATGTAAGAAAAAAAATACATGTTTGGTTACATTCTGTATGGAATTGCCAAGGAAACAGCTGCCATGACAATAATGAACTGTACATCATTTTGAAATATTGAAATGAATGACAATGTCTTAAAGTGCATTTAAGTAGGTCTGGACTTAGTATTAGAAAAAGGAAATAAATAAAATAAGACAAACAACGAATAAAAAATGAAATAAAAACAAAAACATGTACAGGGGCAAAAAAGTTTCTTCAAAATATCATAAACTGTTTGTGCTATTTTTCTGTCCTTTTACCAACTTTAAGGACTGGAGGCAGGGCCGGCCTGTGGCATGGGCAGTATAGGCTAGGGGCGCCGGCCATCCATAGGGGGCACCGCTAAATGAGTGGGGAAGAAAATTTGAAGATAATATGAAAAGCAATATTGTTTTATCTAATTTAATTTTGGATTAAATTGCGGAATGATGCCAGTAAACATTTAAAAGCCTTTGATTCACTTTTGGTTTTCAAAAGAATGGTATGAAAAGCAGATTTTGAAGTCTTTAAGTGTTCATGGTTTACTTGTTTTTGTTTTATTTTTGTTGTTTGTTTCTTTACACTTTGGAAGCTGTTAGCTTAATTAGATAGAAAATGTAGGCTAGGCTTAAATAAGCATTTTGCTTCTGCCTTTTCAGTCATCACTTAATAAATTATTTTTGCTTTGTTGAAAGTGTCTGCACTGGGAAAATTATTGTGTTATATAATGACTGAATAATTTCTACTAACTAATACATTATGTATTTTGAAATTGTATAATTATTTTCCTGCTAAATATCAGTGTTATTACCATTTTATTAATGTCCTTTAGGGGTAATTTTTATTTTAAAACAAATGAAAACGTGTAACACATAAAGCTGGATGTCAGTTGTCTTTAAGTGTTTATGTGATGTGATTGTTGGAGTTGGTTACAATAAAAGGTTAGGGCCGGCTCTGACTTGAGGTATAATTTAAATTCATTGAAAAATAGGTAAAATTGCGGGAGGACTTTAAAAGTTTATGTTTGTGTATAAATAATTTTGCTAGACACATAATCACATTAATGTAGAGCTCATCATTTTTGTTGTTTAAAATGATCAGGCAGTAGAAATAATTAAATAAAATCAAACAGACAACCTAACAAACAAACTGAACTGAACTAATAAATATATAAATATATAAATAAATAAATAAATAAATAAATAAATAAACCTAAATTCCCAAGCTAAAACTCTTCTTCTTCTACGTCTTAATTGATAGCTGATGTTGTATTCCGCCTCCTGCTGGTTCAAAAAGCTAATAACGATATTATGTTGGATTTTAAAAAGGAACAAAACGTTTAACTGCATGTCATAAAAATACCACATGTCCTCATTAACACATGAAAAGACTGCGAGTTGAATAAAAGCAGTTTTAAGGAGCCTTTCATTACCCAGAGAGAGCAGCAGCTCAGGATACTACGTGGACCAGAATGCTGTGCGCGAAATCCACTTCCTGGTTACGTTACCGCTTGGCTTCCTTTGCCTGTCAGCTGTGCCTTCTACAACAACAATAACTACCAGGATCACACTTATACGGTCGTGTCTACGGTTTGTGGGTTTAATGTAACTCTATAAAGTACTTTCTGTGAAACATCTTTAATCTGCACTTTGTAAACAGCTGAAAAACGCGAGACTTTGCATGGATCCTGCAGGACTTGAGTGAAGCTACAACACTAAGCGACTCTCATTCAAGATTTGTCTCATCAGAAAGCTCTTAATGCTGTAAAATAGATTAGTTAGATGCATGTTTTGATCATGCACAAATGATCCAACTAAACAACACTTATTTGATGGAATTTTAATCTTTATGTCAGACGGACTCAGTCCAGCAGCTAGTTTAGTCTCTTACCTGTATGGCGCGCTCCTTGAATTGTGAAATTGGAGAGGTAATTCTGGGGTTGGCATTTATTGCTTTGTTTGTGTTTCTTTGATAAAACCATAGAGCATGTAAAAGTGCTAAATACTTGCAACATGAGTTGTAACGGGGCCTGCAGAAACTGCTTTAAATGTGGTAATCTACTCATTGAGACACAGATTCTGGTGTTGAGTTCATTTACAGATTATTATCAATAAAACAAGCTTTATTTATATAGCACATTTCATACAAATCAAATGCAACCTAAAGTGCTTTGCAAGGATTAAAAACAAGAAAGAAGCAGAAGTAAAGTAATGGCAAGACATATTAAGTAAGGATAAGAGTTGAAAATAAAATGAAGGCTAAAAATATCAATAACACCAAGTAGATAAATAAAAAACAAATAGTTGAAATTAATAAAATAGTACAATAACATTAAAATAAATATAGAACATTGAAGTGATGAAAATGTTAAACCCTACATAAAAGCCAGACTGAATAGATATGTTTTTAGTGTACATTTTAAAGTCTCAATATCTCCATCAGCTCCCCTCAGATCCTCCGGCAGGCTGTTCCATTGTCTAGAAGCGTTGTGGCTGAAAGCAGCGTCACCAAATGTTTTTGTTCTCCTCTGAGGAACAGCTGAAAGAGAGGAGCCGGAGGACCTGAGAGGCCTTCCTGGTTCATACACTAAAAGCCTCTCTGATATGTAGTCTGGTGCGAGGCCATGCAGCACCTTAAAAACTAGTAAAATAATTTTAAAATCAATAGGAAAAGAAACAGGCAGACAATGTAAAGATTTTAAAACAGGCTCAAAGTGTGCTCTCCTTCTGGTCTTTGTTAAAACTTGTGCTGCTGTATTTTGTATTAACTGCAGTTGGTTTATCATGTTCTTTGGAAGACCATGATGAGAGCATTACAGTAGTCAAACCTGCTGGTTATAAAAGGGCGCATTAGTCTCTTTGTGTTGCTCAGAGAGATAAGCGTATTAGACTTTGTTGTTCATTACACAGACTGTTGACTCTGTAGGTGACTAGTTAAGTACATGTTTTGTTTTCCTCGGCAACAACCGTCTAGTTCACAACAGAACTAGTAGTCAAATGGAAAGTAACACATCCAAGAGGTTCTTGCAGTTTTGCCTCACATAAGCAGACATTTGTTGTTTGCTGTGTGCTGTACTCTTAGGGTTGCAAAATTCTGGGAATTTGTCGAAAGCTTTCCATGAGAATAAACGGGAATAAACCAGGAATTCACTAAATTGAAGGTTGGCTCTTAATGGGGAACTTAAATATATTTGGGGAAAATATATTTTAGCATAATCCTGACTAAAAAAAACAGATTTCATCAAGTACAGTTGAATATCTATGTTATTCCTCAATCACATGCACATAGCCCACCGCTTACTGCAGGGCTATTGAGATCACGCCCCCTACATGCACTGTGCATTCCTCCAACACAGAGATGATTTCTAGAATCCTGGACCACACTTTTGAGCCCAGAGCACAAGACTACTGAAGCCACACATTTGAGCCAGGCGGCAACCTCTGGTCTAAAAATATGAGTCCAATGCAGAAGTGCTAAAAACTCCAGTTCACTGAGAATCTGCTTGAGGCTGGCTCCAGAAGTTGCGGAAACCACATACACACCAATTCAAAGAAGACGATCTTTACAGCAGTTAATTTTTTAATCAGCACACACTGTAGGGGGGGGGGTGACTTTTTCTAACGTTGCAATTTCAAAGATATTGAGATTATGAGTCTTCTAATGAGAGGCACAGCTGACTTGATTGACAGGCGGGAACACTGTAGCTGTTGGCTAGGAGGCTCAAAGCCCGCCTCTTTACCTCACGATCGCTCGACAGCAGCAATATTGCTCCCGCCGACAATTGGCCTCAAAACAGCGCTTCCGAAACAGATGGGTGACGTCATGGAGACTACGTCCATTATTTATACAGTCTATGATTTAACCCTGTGGACGACACAGTTTTGATGATATTATGTGGTAATATATTTAACAAATTTGATGTATGGTACTAATGTTTAAAATGACAAATATCACATAAATGAATTCATACGCATGTATTTCCATTAAATTACCCTCAATTCCCATGGAAATTTTCCAATATGGAATATTTCCAATATTCCCCCGCTTAACTTCCCATGGAAATTTACCTGGAAACTTTCCGGAAATTTTCCATCCCTTCGCAACCCTACTATTGCTTCCATCCACACTTGATAATACTTTTAAATACTGTGATGCAACTATAAAAAATTAGGTTTGAAGAGAGGTGGAGAATGTATTTATTCATATTTTTGAGTTAAAGGGACATCTAAGTTTTCAAAATTTCTAAGGCATCAACTTATTAGAAGCAATAAGTAAACCTGAAAGGCATCTTTTAATTTATAACATGTGACTACCTTGAAGCAGGTGACAAGGACATGAAGACAACAAAGTCAGCCTAAAATTAAATCATGGTTAAAAACAATAGAACATGAATTAGACTATGAAAAAAATATTAACACAATTAGAGATGGTGTGGAAAAATCCATAAAATCTACTCTGGACTCAGACATGGTAGAAATACAACTTCATAAACTTCCACCAAATATAGAAAAGCACTAGACCATCCTGGGTTTATTATTATTATTATTTAAATTATTTCTAGGTTCCCTTTTTCTTGTGTATCGTGTTATTTTGTTTGGGTTATTTTATTGTTATGTCTTTTTTAATTTAATGTATGTAAACATATGAGAAAAAAAAGCAGCGTACTTGAAACTACAGTGTCTGGAAAGTTGAATTTGTTTTCCATGCAATAAACTAATACATAAAAATAATTAGAAAGTTACAAAAATCCAAAAACAAAGATTAAAGTCAAGAACATATCAAAACTAAACAATCAGATGTTAAATCACTATTTGAAATGTAGGGTCAGAGAAGTGCAAGAGACTCCAGACTTTTAAGCCGTATAGAGCATGGAGAGCCATTCACATGAAAGCCTCTATACAAGTGCATTTTCAGGATAAAATTTAACAGCTGATAATCATTTGCAATACTTGTCTCCTCAGACTTTGAAGCCCATTCCACGGACAACGATATACTGCTTTACATTTTAAGTTTTAGTTAATCATACAAATACCTGATTCGGTTTTTGTTGATTAATAAATCAAGTCGTCATTTTATCCAGAGTCCATGACTTCAGTCTTTCTCTCCAGTCAACAGGATAAGTATAGTAGAAAACACAGACGACGGCGTTGTACCTCAGATGAAAAGACGAGGCCAGTGAAACAGAATGGAGGATTTCAGGCGGACGTACCTGCGTCTGTGTAAGGAGGGAGGAGTGGATCCTCAGGAGGGTGTTGTGGCTCAGCTCCAGGAGAAAGGAGGGACTCAGGGCTCCAGGCTGGACCTGAACGGACAGAGTCTGTCTGCAGAAACATGCTCTGTGCTGGCCAGAGTTCTCCATAATGATACCGTCTTCACAGAGGTGTCGTTCAGTGACTGCATGCTCAGTGAGGAAGGTGAGGAAGATACATGATGTGTTTTATATCAAGTTTTTTATAAAGGTTTTTTAAAGTTACTGGACAACAATAGAGCTGTATGATACAGAGGATGAGGGTGAATCAGACTCTTCTCCAGAGATACAGTCACTGTTGGTTTGAGTCTGAACATGAGATCCTTAACAGTGAGTGTAACATGATGAATGAGAGTTTTTGTGTGTGATCCTCAGGTGCCAAAGTTCTCCTGACTGGGCTGTTTGGTAACACGACTGTAAAAGTCCTGGATTTAAAGGTAACACCTTTCAGATTATAAACAATTGATTTGATATCTGCGTATATGTGTGTTTATATGGACGGTTAATCGATGCAAACTATCATCTACAGGGGAATAATCTGAGATCAAAAGGGGCCGAGGTGTTGGCTAAGCTGCTGGCACGGAACGAAACCCTGCGCAGGTGAGAGTAACGCTTCTCCTTGGGGAATATTTCCAGTTTCAGCGTAAATGTTTGTTTAGCTGTATTTGGCCACTTGGGTGCACATTTACGTGACGGCACTTGACTTCCAATTTGAGAAGTTCAACCAGCTCATATTGCAGAATGCTCTATTTAAACATCAAGTATTTAAATTGAAATTTTACTGTAAGATGGCTGGCATTGTCATTTGTTAGCCAATCTTGCAGAAGTCACATCAAAGTTTAATAAGACCATTACTTGTAAATACAAAGGGGAAAAAAGCACCATCATTTAATTTGATTTAATTTGATTTAATTTGGTTTATTCTTAGAGGCTCATCTACAATCTTTAACATCAATGTTTAATCAGCCCGTTACCTGTAAGTACTAAGTGGACAAAACCACTTGAATTATATTTTATTTAAATTGATTTTATTTTATTTTATTTTGTCGTTTTTTATTTTGTTTTATTTTATTTTGTTTTATTTATTTTTAGTTTATTTTATTCTAAGACGCTCATCTACAATCTTTAACATTAATGTTTAATCAACCCCTTACCTCTTAGTACTAAGTGGACAAAACCACTTGAATTTGATTTAATTTGATTTTATTTTATCTTATTTTATCTTATTTTCTTTTTATTTATTTTGTTTGATTTATTTTTATTTTATTTTATTCTTAGAGGCTCATCTTCAATCTTCAACATCAATGTTGTCATTTCATGCATCGTGTCAAAGTTAAATTAAACCTGTTTTACATCTGATGTCCCTCGGCAGATCACAACTGCCGTGCTTGAATATTTCGTTGCCTCCAGATTTGCATTTTTGTCTCCATCATGTTTGTTTTTTGACACAAAGAGGCGTGTGTTTTGGACGAGAGGTTGGAGCTGCAGAAGAGGAATAAGGAGTTTGACAAACATGTCCTGAAGTCTTAGTTCTAGTGATATTGAAGTTGATTGTCATTGCATATTATTCTGTCCACCTAACAATGGCTTTTTTTCAAATAAGGACTCGATTGTTGCGATACCCTGCTGCAACTGAAATCAACGTCCACATTAACACATGAGGCTTAAAGGTGTAAACTGTCTGCAGGCTGGTGTTGGAGTGGAACGCTCTGGGAGTGTGGGACGAAGCCTTCTCGCTCTTCTGTGAAGGTTTGGCCGCCAACAGCGCGCTGACACATCTGGACCTGCGCAACAATCAGATCAACCACAAAGGAGCATCAGAGCTCGCACTGGCACTCAAACGCAACAACACCATTGAAGTACTCGGTATGAGTCCTGACAGTCAGTGATGCTCTGATCTTTGTTTGTTCTTTGTTTGATGTCAGAGTGTTTATTTCAGTCACCAGGTGAAAGCTGTCACATTGTTTATGAGGAATAATAAATGTAATCCACTATCAGCAGGGGTTCAGTGTTTGCTCGTATGTCCCTGTCTGACCTTTCTCTCTGACTGTTCACAGACCTGAGGTGGAACAACCTTGGTCTGCTGGGGGGCAGGTCTCTGCTGGAGGCTCTGCAGAAGAACAAGAGCATAGTGCAGCTGGAGATCGCAGGGAACAACATACCGAGCGACACACTCCGAGCACTCGGTAAGTTGTGTTTAAGTCTGTAGTCTACAACAAACAGGTCCTTTCAGCTGTGGTATCGTTTGAAGCTGAGGATATGTTCTATTGTTAACAAAGACCCAACATCAAGACAGGATAAGATCCAGTCCCATCTTAAAGACAGGACTCAGTCTGATCTTATCTTAATCCACCATGAGCAGAGCACTTTGCAGCATTTAGCAAGTTGTTTTATTAACAGACACCAATGGGCGTCTGATCCCACTGAGGTCCTGAATGCAGACTGACAGACAGCAGACTGATGAAGAGAGAAAAGAGAGAGCAGTGTATGATGAAGAGACAGTGTACACTGTATGAACTGTATTTCAAATTGGGTACTTTGAATGTCTTTAAATGAAAAATAACCAGGAACAATATTTATAATAATATGGCACTAATATTACAATAAAATACATCAACTTTCGATGTAAAATGTCCAATGAAAGCTGTTGAAATGTGAATTTGAAGTAAACATTTAACATTTGCAATGATAACTATGATGTAAATGAAGTGTTCAGAGCGTCTGAGCTGTCTCCCAAAAAGCCCGATGAGGATATGTGCTGCTTTGTGACACTTAAAATGAAACTCTTTTGCAGAAATACAGCTTCTCCAATGTTGGAGAGAATAAGTTGCTGTTTTTTCCCAGTAATTCCTCATGAAAATTTTCCATAAATACATTTTGAACCCCCAATAAATGTAGGTAAGCAGGCCTATACCGTACTCTATGACCCAACATCAAGACAGGATAAGATCCAGTCCCATCTTAGAGACAGGACTCAGTCTGATCTCATCTTAATCCACCATAAGCAGAGCACTTTGCAGCATTTAGCAAGTTACAGTGGCAAGGACAAACTTCCTTTAACAGGCAGAAACCTCCAGCAGGACCCGACTCATGTTAGACACACATCTGCTGAGACCGTGTTGGAGAGAGGGATAGAGGGAGATGAGTTTTGCCACTTGCCATTATGGCAGTTCAAAGTAAGATTAATATAAAGAATATATGAAAAAAAAGTCTCAACTCAGTTTCAGTGTTTAAAATAAAATATATATATTCATAAAAAAAATGTAATTTATAAAAAGAAAATGAACAGCTTTATTTAGTTTTTATATATGTCTTATTGAATTCCTATTTCCATCAGTACTCCTATATTCTCACTTCTATGTTCTGTATAAGAGCAGCTGTGATGACTGAAGTACCCTGGGATAATTAATCCTGAGTTTGGTAAAAAAAATTGATTTCTGTCTCGTATTCATAATCAGTATCATAATATCATAATCACTGACTGTAGCTTTAACAGTTTGACTTCAGCTTTAATGCTTGTAACACTATGACTGTTGTCGGCACATGCTTACTGTCATCCATTATGGACCTGGAATTCTTTCCCACTCACGCCCTTCTCCCTCTTTGTTTAACCCCTAAAGAGCAGTCCACAGGGCACAACTCCGACAGACAGTCCAGCCAGAGAATGAGCCACAGCAGGACCCAGGTCCTCAGCAAGGAGATCAATAAACTCAAGGAGGAAAAGGGCCGACAGGTAATGCTCAAGATGCATCAACTCTGACACAGAGCAGAAACACTTGTGGATGAGGGCTGTTCTTTTAGATCATCAGAGAGAAACATTTACCGATAAGAATTTGTTGCACATGTCCTCAGGTTTGTCTGTATCTCTTGTGTGCATGGAAATATCTAACTAACTATAACGCAGATCGCTTTCATGACTCTCACTCGATGGAGTTTACTAACTTCCTCCTGACATTTTCACCTGCACCACCACAAGGTTCACGTTTAGTAAGGTGAAGATAGTCATGAAATATGCAGCTGATGTTCATGATCCCAAGAAGATGAATCCCAATGACTTTTCCTCTAACACACCAGTAGATCAAAGTCATCACTCTACTGTGGAATATCTGTACGTGCTGTGCCGTGAGGTCTGTTTTCTGTTAAAGAGAAAGCAAAGAAAGTCTGCTCGGTTATAGTGGATCCAAATAGATGTTGGTTTAGTATTTATACCCACAGAAATTTAAAGTGAAACACAGTCACTTGTACGTACGGCTACATCACTCCACTGTTTTGCATCTGCAGTGCCTGCAGGTGGTTTGGTGTGTTGTCTGAAACTCAAAAGAGTTTGGGCCCTTTTTTTGATGCACGTTTTATCTATTTTGATTATTCACAAAGTACCTCAGACTTTGGATTAAGTTTGTTTGCCCCCCCCCCCTCTCTCTGTTAGTTCCTGAACCTGATGGAAACCATCGACAGGCAGAGGGATGAGATGGGGCACTCCAACAGGTGAGTTGAGGTGTAGCTGTTTGTGCATCCTTTACCCTGTAAAGCACATAAACCCAGGGAGATGTAGAGCTTATTTTAGCAGATCATTTTCTTCATCGCATTTGTGCAATCAGACTTCTTCTTTGTATCCATGACCTCATGGTGAAGACCTTATGACCTCTTTTCTGTGTGATCAGGTCCACCTCCATTCAGATTGGCCAACTCCAGGAAGCTCTGAATGAGAGGAAGTCAGCTGTCAACTCTCTCACTGCCAAGTAAGCGTTTCATTTTCCTTTACCTCGCTATTACAACACAAAGAGAAGCCCAGTCTGCTTCTCCATGGGCAGCTGGTGCTGGGAATATCAAATACCTTAATTATTACTCACTCAGGCATGAGGACTGTGGTCAGCTACACCTAGCAGCCCTCCTGAAACACTGCATGCTGAATATTTTATCAGGCAGTTGGAAGGGTGACTCGTTTTAGTTACTAAAGGTTCTCAGCAAAGCAGAGGTGCATTTCAACCAAGAGTTCCGGGGACTTTTAGCCCCCAGAACTACTTTACCTGGAACTAAAAGGTCCCTGTACCCCCATTGTTGTCTGCGTTTTGACAGCCGGCTGAAGTCCCGGGTAGATTGTGCAAATCAGGCCAGTGACGTATGGAGAGAAAAAGTAAATGCACTACACCACCAGACCAGTAGAGGGCAGTAAAACAAAGACGAATGCCATTCATCACAGATGGCACCATAGAAGCAGACGGACAGGCAGGTATCATTATGAGAAACACAACAGTTAGCCTGTTAGCATGAAGAGACTCAGCTGGTGCTGTTTTAGATGGTGCTATATTTCATCACAGATGGATTCACTGAATCAACACGTGAGAGGAGATAAGCGCGAGTAGCAAAGACGTTTCAACACGCCTTTAAAATCCTTTTAACTCAAAAAGCCTTGGCAGAGATCGGCCAATGAGACACATTCAGCAATGCAGGCCCTGCCTCCCGAAAGTGCTGGGACCTTTGAAAAGTACTACCCCCAAGCAGGGGCTTTTCAGTGGGGAGATTATCTACCCCTGAGCTAAATCTAGACTCTGGTTCCTCCTGTCAAAATGCGCGTAGTTCAGGGGTAAAGTCCCTAGTTCCAGGGTAAATTTCCTGTGGTTGGAAAACGCCTCAGGACAGAAACTCATCTGCAAACATTACTGTTGCAAACTGACATCTCTTTCCAAGGAAAGGTAGGTTCTAATTTACGACCTGATTTTTATCAGTACAAACTGTACTGCAAACTGATGATTCAAAGTGAACTCATTGCACACCTGGTTGTGACTTGTGGCCGGGGGGCTTCTGCAAAGTGCCACACTAAAAACGAGATCCATCCATCAATTTTCTTCTGCTTATCCGGGGTCCGGTCACGGAGGTAGCAGTCCAATCAGATCAACCCAGACATCCCTCTCCCTAGCAACACTTTCCAGTTCCTCCTGGGGAATCCCGAGGTGTTCCCAGACCAGGTGCAATATATAATCCCTCCACAGAGTTCTGGGTCTCCCCCGGGGCCTTCTCCTAGTTTGACGTGCCTGGAACACCTCTAAAGGGAGGCATCCTTATCAGATGACTCCTTTTGACGCGAAGGAGCAGCGGCTCTACTCCGAGCTCCCTCCGGATGTCTGAGCTCCTGACCCTATCTCTCAGGCTGAATCCAGACCCCCTTAAGAGGAAACTCATCTCAGCTGCTTGTATCCAAAATCCTATTCTTTCGGTCATAACCCACAGCTCATGACCATAGGTGAGGGTTGGAACGTAGACCGACTTGTAAATTGAAAGCTTTGCCTTCCATCTCAGCTCCCTCTTCACCACAATGGTCCAATGCAATGCCTGCATAACTGCTGATGCAGCACCAATCTGTCTGTTGATCTCACGCTCAATTTTACCCTCACTTGTGAAAAAGACCCTGAGATACTAAAATCCCACAAAACAAGAGATACAACAAAAATATTCAATAACTTCCAACATTAATAGGTGTTGTGTCAATGAAATCCCTTCCCGCATTAACGCTCCCTGTTGGATATACTTCAACAGTTAACTCGGGAAGATATGCTTTGACATTAGTTTGGGGTCATATCTAACTTTACAATCCCCCCTCACTCCCTAGCCCCAGGTCAGAAGTAAGTGCTCAGGACAGGACTTTTAAGTCACTTTTAAATAAAGTACTCTTCACTTTTACTTGAGTAGATTTTCAGACTGGTAGTTTTACTTTTACTTACATGATATTTCATCAAAATGTTCTTGTAGGAGCATAAAGTCTGTTTATAATGGGTGTGGTTAACTTTGAATGTACCTGTTCAGTTGTGCAGAGTGGGTTTGAATATTTTCTGTTGACCGTCATCATTTGTTTAGATCTTTTCGTATTGAATTCTTTTGAGTCCTTTTGTTCAGAAACAGAAAAACTTTCATGGAATACTTTGATTAGATTTTTGTGGTTCGGCTCCGTGCTCTCTCGTCCGTCAACACTCACAGGTTGTGTTTTCAGAACACAGCACAGAGCAGTTTTCCCGCAGTAATCACTAGATCAAGAATGCTCCTCCTCCTCTCCTCATCCATGTTGTCTTTCTGGTCCTCTGAAAACCTCTGACCTGTTGACTCCAGGCCTGGCTCCGCTCATCATGACTTTGGTTTGTTGTTGTAGTTAATTGAAATACGATCTGGTGATAACACAGAGTGTTTTATTCTGAAAATTGACTTCCTGTCCCGCTCCATCTGCTCTGTTGAGATTGATGCGTCGTGCTCCAGCATCCGGCAAAAATAGAAGACTTGTGTATCTGATCCGGAGGGCTCAGACCTGCTTGATCAGAGATGCAGCTGGAATGCAACAGAGCGGATCTAGAGGAAGTTAACACATTGACTAGAATAGAAACCTATCAGATCCGGTGCTGTGACGGATCGGAGACTGATCTGGTGGAATTTGGCCGTCAGTCTCAGCAGCACCTTTTCAATCATGGCCGCTTCAGTGCTTTTACTTTAGCAGACTATTTTGGTACCCCACGCCTGATAATGAGCCCACAGACTAGATAAAAAGAGAGACCTGGATTTCTAAAGCATTCGCTGTTATATTTAATTCTATGTCATATCATTGGGACCTGCTCTGACTCAGGTCCCTCACAGGCATCCAAGTGGATTAGTTTAAGGACTCAACCAAAACGGGATGTTTGACTAGTTTTGGTGCTGCCCACAGTCAGCCGAGCCGAGCTTACTCATAGATCAGGTTTAGACAGTACTGTTTGTAAAATATACGAGCAGAAACCCAACAAAATTATTGAGAAGGAAAAACGTCTTTAACAGGTAGAAATCTCGAACAGAACTAGAATTAATGGTGTCCAGCCATCTGCTGCAAACATAGAGAGAGATGGATAGAGACATCTAGACAGGCTTTGCTTACCAGGAACGTCCTCTTTAAATCACCCGTGCCCTGCTTACAGGAGTTTCCAACAGTATAGTGAAACACAGTGATCTCATGACGTCTCACTCTGTGTTGCTCAGACTGCAGATGACAGAAGCCGCCCTCGCCCTCTCTGAGCAGAAGAACCACAACATGGGAGAGCTGCTGGCCCGAGTGAAGACTGAGAAAGACGAACAGAGGGAGCGACAGAGCAGAGAGAGGAGGAAAGAGCAGGAGGTATGTTCAGATGACACATTTCACCTCTGCTCTCTTGATTGGGTCTTTAGCTCGTGAATGTTTGGTGATAAATGTTTAACAGAGTAGATCAACATGTACATAATAAACTGAGCTCACAGTCACAGCCAGTTGTAGCTGCTCATTGTGGTGCAGCCTTGCTCTGCTGAATGTAGAAGAGATGATAGCCCCATGATTCTGATTTTCATTTTAAACCACATGTTCCTTAAATCACAAAAACAACATTTTATTACTTAAAGAAAATTCCTAAAGTGAGGCTGTTTCTCTCTCTGAGCAACAGAGAGAATAATGCAAACTTTTATAATCAGCAGGTGAGACTACTGTAATGCTCTCTTTTCTGGTCGTTCAAAGAACATGATAAACAAACGGCAATAAATTCATTAGGACGAGCCTACAGACAAAAAACAAGTCATTTATACATGTTAAAGGGGACATATCCCGATTTTTTCATCAAAATATATTGGTCTAAGAGGTCCCCAAAACATGTCTTTAAAGTTTATGCTCAAAGAAACACTTTGAAATCAGATTTTGGCATGCCTGAAAATCCCTCTTCTTCAGCCCTCCTCAGAACACTCTGTTTTCCCTCTGACCACGCCCCCTCAAGAAGTGGATGTGCCTCGGCTCTCCAGCACGTTGATCTAGTGTTTACATGTTGGCTGAATATACACGGCTGCTCACAGACCCGCGTTACTTCAACCCTCTGAATCTGATCCAGAATCTGATCCTGACGGAGAGGCGCCTGTAGCAGGACCTTTCTGAACGATTGGTCATAGATTTAGTGTTTCTTGTTGTTTTATTTGTCAGTATGTAGACGTGTGTCTTGGTACACAGCTACGAACATGTAGCTATGTGGCTATGCTAACTAGCGCTAGCACTTATCCATGATAAATAAAAATCATCCACTAGATCTTCAAACCTGCAGACGTGGGGAGTAAAACCGACCTCTGCCAGAAAGGCAGCAGGACCTTTCTGAAGGATTGGTCACAGATTTAGTGTTTCTTGTTGTTTTATTTGTCAGTATGTCGTAGGGCTGTCAAAATTGCTCCAAAATGACAATCGAATATTCGCTCTAAAAAAAAAACATAGGTTCGAACCATTCGAATATCTATATTTGCGCATTATGTCAATAACAGGTGGACAAACTAATACAAGGAGATTTCAGATTTAACATGCCTAAAACATACCTACACATTACAAAACAAGTAAATGACCCAATGGTCTATACCGTAACACTTTTAAGACTGTAGACATCTCGCTCGCTAGCCCCCCTCCCTAGCCCCCCTCCCCTCTCTGTGTGTAATGCGCTGAGTGAGTGCTGAACAAGACTTCTGCGAGCAATTAAAGGTCCCGACTCTTGTCCCTAACAAAGGCAGGCTTCATTCAGTGATTCAAGCAAATATTAACATTAACTGAAGTTAAAGTTAAAAACGAACGAACTGCATGTTATCCCAGTGTCACTGATTGTCTGGCTCTTTTAGTCCACTGTCAATGCAGGGTCTTAGGCCGGACAGGTTATTTGCCAAAAACACAAGACAGTCCACATGTGAAGAAGACGGTTCACATGTGAAGAGACCCGATCACTTTTTATGCACTATATTCCCAGCGGAGAAAAAGACGCGTTCAGAGCGCTCTGAGGATCCGGGACGGAAAGATTTCTCTCTGCCGTCTGCTTCACGTGGTGCATGTGTGACTCCTGTGACCTGTCCCTGACCCGTCATGCAGTGCGCCCACTCGCAAAGCAGCCGCTGATGTGTTTTTTTTCCACAGTTGAATATTCATATTCACATTCGAATCTCCGTTTATTTTTTTATATTCGAATACATATTCGAATTTAGAATATTCTTTGACAGCCCTAGTATGTCGACGTGTGTCTTGGTACACAGCTACAGCTATGACATGTAGCTATGTGGCTATGCTAACTAGCGCTAGCACTTATCCATGAAAAATAAAAATCATCAACTAGATCTTCAAATCTGCAGACGTGAGGAGTAAAACCGACCTTTGTGTTTATTAAGACAGCCTACAACTAGCATGCCTCCCTCCTAAGCTCCTTGTTAGCACACATTTGTGCAGGTAATGACAAAAAGGGGGAGGGATTCAGTATTATTTTATACAGTCTATGGGCTGAACAAGCTCCGAGCTCTGACTCCGTGACAGACCGGATATTGTTGTGACGTAACAAAAACACGGAAGTCTGAAACGGCTCGTTTCACACACATTTACAGAAAGGTGTAGAAATCAGAACAGGGGCAGAATGGATTTTTAACATTTTCGGGGGGTTTGTAGACATGCCAGGGACACATATTTCAGGTAGAGAACCATTAAAAAGTCGATTTTGCATGATATGTCACCTTTAAGATATTGCACTCAATAATGAATGTACCTTGTGTGTCTCCTGCAGGACAGCGTACTCAGGGAGGGCAAACTCCTCAGAGAGATCCAGAACCTGACAGAGACCAACAACCAACTTCGGAATAAAGTAAGAGTCAAGTCTGTGCAGGACTGAGGAGTCTGGACTAAATGGTTTATGTCATTGTTTTTTGACTAAAAGATCTAAAAATAATTTAGTTCTCCGTTTAGGTTTTGTAATCATGTTTGTCTTTTGCCGATTGTAGATATAAGAGTAGATGTCATCACTGCACCACTTTTTCAGCTGTGTTATTTTTCATACACTCATCAAGTTGTTGTATCATCAGCAATGTAAGCAAGGTATCGTCTGCATAGAGGCTGATCTTCTGATGGGTCATGTTTGGTGTTTGTGTTCCTTTAAGAAGGATGTTTTGGAAAATAAATGTGCTAAAGGTGATGATGATGGAAATGTAGAATAAAGGGGAAAGGAGGTTAACCTTCCCTAGTTCCCCTGTGCAGAGCGATGCTGTTTTATGTTTTACCATTAACAGCAATAACTGGTGCTATAGTTTCAGTGATTACAGAAGTTGATAAGTCGACTACTTTAGTTTTTTTTACTACGATATGGTGAGTCAATAATTTAAAACTAATTTTCTAGTTTTTTTTAATACAATTTTTCTATAGGATTTATACAAAGAAGATGTTTTATAGCTGTGGAGACAAACATACAAACAGTTGTGTATTTGTGTGTGCTAGGGGGAGGAGACGGAGCGCCGCTGTAAGTCGCAGCAGCAGCAGATTTTTGAAGTGAAGCAGGAGCTGACCAACAGCACAGCAGAGCTCAAGCTGCGACTCGCTCAGGCAGAAGGTAACACTCACTACCATTAAGTGAGGGATAATGGACGGTTTGCAGGTAGTTATGGGAAATAGAATCTCGACAGGGTGAGGCAAGACCATAGACTGTAAAAAATATGGACGTAGTATCCGTGACGTCACCCATCTGTTTCTGAAGAGCTATTTTGAGACCAATCGGCTGCGGCAGCCATATTGCTTCTGTCGAGCCAGTGTGACGTAAAGAGGCGGGCTTTGAGCCTCCTAGCCAACAGCTGCAGTGTTCCCACAGGCAGCTGTGCCTCTCATTGGAAGACTGGTAATCTCAATATCTTCGAAATTGCCGAATTAGAAAAGAATTCATCCACCTCACAGTGAGAGGACGTCGAGAAATTAGCTATTCAGACTACACTCATCTTTTGTACCAGGCTGTAAACATGTTTATTAATGCTGCAAAGATCGTCTTTTCCCCATTCATGTGTATGTGACTTCCGGTACTTCCGGAGCCAGCCTCAAGCGGATCCTCGATGAACTGCAGCTTTTAACACTTCTGCATTGACTCATATTTTTAGACCGGAGGTTGCTGCTTGGGCATGACCCCGAATACTAACTTAAATAGAAACACGTTGTTAAAAACATTGATTAGATATTATTTTATTGACTTAAATGATTTCTGTTTACAGTTTTTAAAAATAGTCCAGTGATTCCTCGTCAGTGATCATTCCATGGTGATGCATTCTTATCTGCCTGTTGCGGTGGATTGAACATGAAACTGTCCTCATTCAGCTCTCCTTCTTCTCTGAGCTCTGAGGTTCACACACCTTTAAAAAGCGTAAGCTAACGTAAGCTAACGGTTTTGCCTCACCTTACGGTCTATGGTGTCAACAAGCAGAAGCTAAATGTGTCTGAACTCATTTCTGTGGATTGATTTGACATGACGTGTGATCAGTTTGTATCTGGTGTTGCTCATGTTAGTGAAAGTTAATAACCCTTGTCAAAGGGTTTTGACCAATCAGAATCAAGCATTTTACACAGCCGGCAGATCAGTAAGAAAGCAGGGTAATAACCATAACACATTTTATTTCCTGAAGCAGAATGTCATTCTGTCTCACATGAAACCTGTACGTCACTTTCTGACAGATCGTCTGGAAATAGAGAAGCGAAGGTCCAAGCAGGCTCTGGAGGACATGGACGGTCTTCGCCAGAAGGAGGTGCTCTTTCTCACACATTTACAGAGCACATTTATTTCATATCAATCATCATTTTCTTTTATGTTCCAGAGTTGTGGGGCATTGGATGTTAGAAACATCTTCATCTTTTTTTTTCAGGTTATCATAATTCAATTCTTGAAAAACTGCAACTAGGACAATAAGTTTATTACGATTTTGCACTTTTTTGTCCAGTGTTTGCTCCTATCTGTGAAATTATAATGAATCAATAGTTATCTTGTTATACATTCACTAAACCACAGACGCTTATAAGGTTTAGATAAATACATTTGAGTCTGAAATATCCAGAGAAACAAGGAAACAGAAATCAGACCCTTTATGATATGGAAGATGTTCAAGAACTCTCTGAACACCAAAGTGGTGGCTCAAAATATACCTTTTCTTTGAGGACTCACCGTTTGTCCATTGTGCTGATGTGAATATGTAAAGACGTCTGCTTTGAAAGAATAACTTTATTTAAAAGCATACATCATTATGATACTCATTGGACCCCCGTCTGACCAGCTGTGACAGCGTGTGCTGCAGACAGTGCTCAGAGTGTTGTCAATGATGGATTCAGCCCCACTGGATACGTCTAAATAGGTCACAATGGCTCCAGTGCACTGTGCCAGCCAGATAAATCTTTAGCAGCAATGTAAATACCTACATGTGATTTATTGTGTTTCCTTGTCTTTATGAACAACTTAAAGCTGTATTGGAGTCTAGAAGTTATCATTTCTGTGCAGGTAGAACATGTGAATCGACATCTGGAAGAGAGTGAGAGAACGCTACAGGAGCGCATCTTCAAACTGGAGGGACAGCGGATACAACTAGAAGAGGTCAGAGTTTACACAATACACAGTGCATGAACTAGACATGTTTGCTCCAAAAAAAATTGCATTAAAGGTGCAGTGCGTAGAAATGAGAATATTAGCCATATGTAGCAGTCAGATTCTTGAGTGAACTCCTCCTTTCCTAACCTAAGCGACAGCGGCAGTGAAGGACCAGAAGCCCTCCTGAAAATGGCAAATATTTATCCGACAATGTGTCATGTTCTGGTTTGGCATAGGTTATTACCATAGACAGTATAAAAAATGGACGTAGTATCTGTGAAGTCACCCATCTGTTTCTGAAGCGCTGTTTATAGGCCAATCGTCGGTGGCAGGCGTATTGCTGCTGTCGTGCGATGTGAGGTGAAGAGGCGGGCTTTGAGCCTTCTCACCAACAGCTACAGTGTTCCCGCCTGTCAATCAAGTCAGCTCTGCCTCTCATTGGAAGATTCATAATCTCAATATCTTCAATATTGCCGCGTTATAAAAAAATTCACCTCCCGTACAGTGTGTGCAAATCAAGAAGCAAGCTATCCAGACTACATTCGTCTTTTGAACCAGGCTGTAAACATGTTTATTTCTGCTGTAAAGATCAGCTTTTATGAATTGGTGTGTAAGTGGTTTCTGGTGTTCCTGGAGCCAGCCTCAAGCAGGTTCTCGGTGAACTGCAGTTTTTGGCACTTCCGCATTGGACTCATATTTTTAGACCAGAGGTTGCTGCTTGGCTCAAATGTGTGGCTTCAATAGTCTTGTGCTCTGGGCTCAAAAGTGTGGTCCAGGATTCTAGAAATCTTCTCTGTGCATGTGTTGGAGAACTGCACAGTGCATGTAGGGGGTGTGGCCTAAATAGCCCTGCAGTATGAAGTGGGCTAAAGCTTCCGACTTTGAAAGTTCCCAGAATTTTGCAACCCTAGTGAGAACTGAATTTACAGCCGGACTTATATTGGTTATGCAAAGACGCGTGGTGTTGTGGTGATGCTATCAGTGGACTATAAAACAGTGCCAAGATCAGGTACGCCACCAGTAAGATTACTCCGTAACCCAAGCTTATTCCACTATAACACAAATTCCACTGAAGCTTCTGGGGTCTATGCAAACGGCTGAGTGGAGGCCGTTTTATTTGAGTAGGAGTACGTTTGATTTCCTTCTAACTGTGTTTTTCATACACATTCAGTTATTCAAATCCACTAGTATGGCAAACTGGGAGTTTCCCGTTTCTCTGTTCCAAACGGTCGTTAACGTAGAGCATGGGAACGTCTTGGAGCTGGACAGTTGAGTTAATAAACTGTTCACACTGTGGTTTGAGATTGTACATCTTTATTATCACGTCCACAGCCCTTTATTTTGTTATCATTCTTGTGGAATTCTCACAGTTAGATGTAACATTTAGAAAAGCATCATCGATGTAATTCAATATCCTAAGTTTCTTTATGCTGCGTTTCAACACACCTGCAGAAACTGTTTTCCCTCCAACACCTGCTAGCATTTTGCATAGAATATTTGATTGGACAGATTGCTCCAGGATAAATACATTTTGATTGACAGTCCCAGCCTTGGCTTCAACTGATATAAGAGTTCACAGAAGGTGAAAAGACTCCCCAAGGACACATTTCACTGTTGTAAATACTGAAGAGTACAGAATATGAGCTGAGAAATGCAGCTGCAATGTATCGCTTGGATTCACTGCATTCACTTGACATACTGTGAGAAGTCACTCTACCTTCTTCCTTTAAAGCAGTTCAGGTAACAGTGTCCATCTGTTGCAGGAACTGAGTAAAGCTAAAGCGGCATGTGTGACGGAGAGAGCCCAGGCGGAGGAGGAACTGGGCAGAGTGCGAGCTCAAGTGCGCCTGGAAGAGGTGGGTTCAAAATAATGTGCACCTTTACACATGTGTGAGCTATGTTCACATTGATTCACCGGGAAACACGTTAATACAAATGAGGTACAACCCAAGCCCTGAAGAAGGAGAGGCCTTGAGTGTTAGCTGCTACAAAACTCCAAGTTCCACCTCTCACACGTGCGTCCACGCCACGGCAGTTTTATGCCATTACCACTTGTCCTTGTTTCTTCAAATTACAATCACATGCTGGCTGCTTTATGTTCTCAACTCAACTCAACTTTATCTATGTAGCACCTTTCATATATATAAACATGCAGCCCAAGGTGCTTCACAAAATAACAGAGAGACAGAAAAAGACAGTTGTGGTAAAATTGAAAAAGGCATGATTATAAATAAAAAACTTTAAAATAAAATGAAATCAATACAGAAAAAATTATAAAATAAGTAATAGAGGAAAGAAAAGTTAAAGACAAGTTAGCGTTAAAAAGATCAGATGAATATAAGAAATACACTACCGTTCAAAAGTTTGGGGTCACCCAGACAATTTTGTGTTATCCGTGAAAACTCACACTTTTATTTATCAAATGAGTTACAAAATGAATAGAAAATATAGTCAAGACATTGACATGGTTAGAAATAATGATTTTTAGTTGAAATAATAATTTTGTCCTTCAAACTTTGCTTTCATCAAAGAATGCTCCATTTGCAGCAACTACAGCATTGCAGACCTTTAGCATTCTAGCTGTTAATTTGTTGAGGGAATCTGAAGACATTTCACCCCACGCCTCCTGAAGCACATCCCACAAGTTGGATTGGCTTGATGGACACTTCTTGCGTACCATACGGTCAAGCTGCTCCCACAACAGCTCAATGGGGTTGAGATCTGGTGACTGTGCTGTCCACTCCATTACAGACAGAATACCAGCTGCCTGCTTCTTCCCTAAATAGTTCTTGCATAATCTGGAAGTGTGCTTTGGGTTATTGTCCTGTTGTAGGAGGAAATTGTCTCCAATCAAGCGCTGTCCACAGGGTATGGCATGGAGTTCAAAATTGAGTGATAGCCTTCATGATTCAAAATCCCTTATATCTGGTACAAATCTCCCACTTTACCTGCACCAGAGCAGCCCCACACCATCACATTACCTCCACCATGCTTAACAGATGGCGTCAGACACTCTTCCAGCATCTTTTCACTTATTTTGCGTCTCACAAATGTTCTTCTGTGTGATCCAAACACCTGAAACTTTGATTCGTCTGTCCATAACACTTTTTTCCAATCTTCCTCTGTCCAATGTCTGTGTTCTTCTGCCCATATTAATCTTTTCCTTTTATTGGCCAGTCTCAGATATGGCTTTTTCTTTGCCACTCTGCCTAGGAGGCCAGCATCCCAGAGTCGCCTCTTCACTGTAGACGTTGACACTGGCGTTTTGCGGGTACCATTTAATGAAGCTGCCAGTTCAGGACCTGTGAGGCGTCTATTTCTCAAACTAGAGACTCTACTGTACTCGTCCTCTTGCTCAGTTGTGCACCGGGGCCTCCCACTTCTCTTTCTACTCTGGTTAGAGCCTGTTTGTGCTGTTCTCTGAAGGGAGTAGTACACATCGTTGTAGGAAATGTTGAGCTCGCCGTTTTGATGTTCAGAGGCAGAGAGTTCAGAGTTTAGAGGCATAAAAACAGAAAGCTCTCTCTCTCTTTGTGTGAGACACACGAGGAACATTTAAAAGGGAAGCATTCGAGGACCTCAGTGATCGAGCTGAAACATAAAATGGAGGAGTTATGTGATCTGTTTTCTCTTTTCGTGTTAAACCTCTGGCAGCAGTGTTCTGATCAAGCTTCAGCTTTCTGAGAGATTTTTTTCCTTAAGGAACAAGATTTTTTGTCACTTCTGTGTAATGTTTATGCAGCCTAGAAAAAAGTAGCACTTAAGATAGGTATGTAACTCTACTGTGATATGTAGTTCCACTTTTGTTCTGCATGACTTATAAGGACTCTCTGAACAGATATGTAGCTACAGATTGAGTCATCCCTGTGAAGTTAAATCTGCTGTTGTTGAGTACTTTTCTTTTCTCCTGTGTTTCCTCTGAGCAGCAGGAGCACGTGTCATCGCTTGAGGAGAAGCTCCGGTCGGTGCGCTCCTCCCTGCAGGAGGTGCAGCTCCACTGCTCCCAGCAGAAACAGACCATCAGTGAGCTGCAGGCCAAGAACAGCCAGCAGAGCATCGAGATGGACGGACTGAAGCGCCGGATCGAGGAGCTCCAGCAGGTCAGGATCCAGAGGCTGTCTTTACTCTGTTATATTCAGAATGTGACACACCTGGCAGAGTCATCTTGGTGGTGTATAGTCATCATCAGATGTGTGATCTGTTTTATACTAGAGTGACAAATGAGTGTGAGCCTTTGAAAGAGAAATGTAGATTTTCCACAGAGGTCACAGTCACTGCAGGCTCGATGCCAACCAGACCAGCTGGGCTCTGTCTCTGTGCAGTCTATAAGTCTGTGTTGACTTCCTCTCACAGCTTAAACACTCTAACTTAGAGACTACATAAAGTCACAGCTCTTAATGGAATGAAATGTTGCTCTGTAACCACATCAATCAATCAACGATCAATCAATCAATCTTTAATTATAAAGCGCCAAATCCCAACAGTTATCCTCAGACTCTTTCCAAACAGAGCAGTCTAAACAGTCTAAACTGTACTCTATGTTCTATTATTAACAAAGACCCAACATCAAGACAGGATGAGATCCAGTCTCATCTTACAGACAGGACTCTGCTGATCTCATCTTAATCCACCATGAGCAGAGCACTTTGCAGCATTTAGCAAGTTACAGTGGCAAGGACAAACTTCCTTTAACAGGCAGAAACCTCCAGCAGGACCAGACTCATGTTAGACACACATCTGCTGAGACCGTGTTGGAGAGAGGGATAGAGGGAGATGAAGAGAGAGAGAGAGATGATAGTGGTGAGATGGATAGTAGTAGTTGTAGCAGCTGGAGTCTGGCACGTCCACAGCAGCAGAGATCCAGAGGAACCTACGAGACAAGGGAGCTCAGGGACGCTAGAAAGGTCTATGGTTAGGAACTTTAATGGGATAGGAAGAGTTAAAGTAAGAGACAGGCAGACAGAGGAGAGGGAGGGAAAGACAGGATCCCAGTGTGTCAGTCTAAGCCTATAGCAGCATAACTAAGAGCTGGTCCAAGCCTGATCCAGCTCTAGCCAGCAGGCCGTCTACAGCAGAGATCCAGAGGAAACTACGAGACAAGGGAGCTCAAGGACTCCAGAAAGGTCTATGGTTAGTAAACACATGATGTGTGAAGAAGTATCTGTTTGCTAACAAGTTTACCATTGAAATCTGGGAGACACTACAGATAGAAGATGCTAAAAGTTCAGACAGTCTTGTCTCTTAATGATCTTGATCTTGCATCTTTTTGGAACTAAGTGACAGAACGACTGACCTTCTTTTTAAAACCATTTTTCATCTCCATTTTTTTTGCAGAACGGATTTAGTTCAGACAATGTATTTATCCCCGGCTATGTAGGATTAAAACCCATTTCATAATGTGCTTGTGTGGTCGCAGGAGCTGTCAGGGAAGGACCAGGAGAGAGTGGCTGAGGTGAGTCGGGTGAGGGTGGAGCTTCAGGAGCAGATTGGACATTTACAGGCCGAGAGGACGGTACAGGGAGGACTCAAAGAGAAGATCAGTGCTCTGGAGAGAGAGATCAAAGGTGCAACTGCATTATCACTATCATGTCTCACTTATTCATCACCAATCTTTACAACATTTTATATTTATCATTCCCAATGCGTTGTGTTTGACATTTGTAATATCTCTGTTGCATATCGCTCCCTCCTCCTCCGCCCCATGGCTATCCTGCAGTACTGAGCAGTAACCACAGAGAGGCGCTCCTGGACAAAGAGAGCGAGATGTCTTCCATGCTGGAGAAGCTGCGGATGAAAGACGCAGAGATCCAGAGGATGAGAGAGGATGAAGCCACCAGAGCCAGCTACCTGCAGAGCGCCATCCTCACCTACGTCCAGGGCTCACCTCTGGGACACTTCAGCAGCCCCAAGAAGTGACCAGAGACCTGAACACCTGGACCAGGTCAGGACCATCTGAAGGATCACACATATCTGGATTGTCTGGACTTGAAAGGAAGAGATGCTAACAGTAACATGGGGTAGTAAGTTGGTGCTTGTTTTTTAACTGTGATACCAAACACAAAGTGCAGAGTCAATCAAGAAATGAAGGATTTGAGAAGCAGGGCTGTAGGAAGCGTTAGGTGCAACTCATCAGGTGTCACTTTCTTACCAAAACATGCACGAAGTTCAGTGAAGTAGGACTCATTTTAACAGGTCTTTGATCTGGTTTTACATCATTTGTTCCAGTAAGGATGGCTGTGTGTGTCACGCCCTGTTTTGACCGCTTATCAACATGTGGTTTTTATGATGGACTCACAAGTGGACAGCTTTAACTGCAGGTATGAATGCGGACAGACTGATATCTTGTCACACCGGCTGCATACAGAGGTGGTCTGGGACGTATTTGTCCACACTGGCCTCACTAAGGACCGACGACTCTCTCTGTATCTGTGACAATGATTAGACTAGACCCTGATTTAATCATCCTCTGCTGAGCCTCGGGAAAATCTTTGTTTTTAATGTCTCATGTAATTCCAACATGGAGAGATATACTCCATGCATTAAAGCCAGGCGTGCACAAAGATACAGGATATTTAATATACTTTTTCACTAAGAGGATGCATTTAATCAATTAAAATAGAAGGATCCAATACTGACGAGGGATGAGGGTTCTTGTGGGACATGTTCAGGGACTGTTTCTGCTAAAGTACATGATCCATTTCTTCTCACGTTATTGATGCGATGGAGAGATATGACCTGCAATGTTTCATAAAGACCACACAGATCTTATCGTCTTCTGTCAGCAGATACTCCAGTCTGCTGTGTAGTTCTTTTATTGATCTGAAGGCTTCATGACCAAACAAAGTTCACGTCACAGTCACCCTTCCCCTCTCTCCCACTCGGTCATTTGTGCAGCTCTCCTCCTCTAGTAGTCTACATCACTTTCCTTTTTCATCCTTTAATATTTCAAAGCCTAATGAAGGTGAATGAAGCTCTATGTTTCTGTGCATGTGAAGCTGTAAAGATCTGATTACAGGTGGTGTCTGGAGACACAGTGAGACACGTCATACTACAGTGCTGTCCACATGTGATCCAACCACTGGAGACAGAAGTTAATACCAGTCATAAACGGGGACTAAATCAGCCCCAAAGTCCATTCTGGTTTAGTTCAGCTTGGGTGTTTTTGTACATCACGCTGTCTTCAGAGTGCAGCTGACATCTGGGAAACAGTTACCTCACTTTAAAGAAGCCGTATGGGCTGATCAGACGGACTCAGTTTTAGGATTATTAAATCACATAGTATTGAGGTGAGAGAAGAAGTGAACACTCCCACTCCCTCCATGAACAGGAGACATTTAAGGTCATATTTCAGTGTGTCCTCTATAAGCTCACCAACCTACCTGCAGACCCGTCAGACACTGTCCTGAGCTCTCATCTGTTTAATGATCCCACGCCATCTATCTCTGTTATTGTCTGTTTCAGCTGTTTGGTTGATAGTTGACTAATCGGATTCAGAAACTGGGATTAAGAATGGGAATGTCATCACCCAAGATGACTTGCCAACCAATTATCTGGAGTACAGAATTGGCACCAAGCCTGGAATGTGATGGACGCAGCTGCACAGGTTGTTTTCACCCGATTAGCACAGTAATAACTCTTAAAGTGACACAGGTCTGTTATGTCATGCTGTAAAGAGGCATGGAAAGATATAATGGACTGATAGATTACAGAAAAACAAATTTAACGACAACAAATTTACTTCTGTGTGCAAGGCTGAGCCAGAGTCTGTATATCATTACCTGTAGGCCTGCAGACGTGACATAGAGAACATATTTCCCCTGTCAAACAACAATGTGCATATGAAAACGAACATCTGATCTGCCTGCATAGGATAACATGGCAAACAGAATAATGTTAAGAAAAGATAAGGTTTGTATCCTGTTTATCATATCATCAAAGTCCACAGCAGCGGAGATCCAGAGGAACCCAGGAGACAAGGGAGCTCAGGGACTCCAGAGTCTGTAAATTGTTATCTCTGGGCCTGCAGACGTGACATCGAGAGCATATTGCCCCAGTCAAACTACAGTGTGCAAATGAAAACTAACATCTGATCTGCATGCATACGATAACATGACAAACAGAATAATGTAAAGTAAAGATAAGGTTTGTATCCTGTTCATCATCTTATCGTAGCATGTCAGCATGCATTAAGTAATTAACAACGATCACAGCTGAGGATGATGGGAACGTTAGACCTGATGAGCGTGCAGGAAGACCTCAAGTTCATCTTGACGGGGACATGAATGTGTTTTCTAAATCTGATCCATCAGTTGTTGAGACATCTTACTCTAAACCACAAACGTGTGAACCTTGTGTGGTGCTACAAAAAAGACAGGCCATTAAAAAGAGGTGGGTGTGTTGTGGTCCAAACCATCCATCCATCCATTATCTTGACCGTTTGTCCCGTTTTGGGGTCACGGGGGGCTGGAGCTTATCCCAGCTGACTTCGGGCAGAAGGCAGGGTAGACCCTGGACAGGTCGCCAACCCATCACAGGGCAAACATGGAAAGACAGACAACCATTCACACACACTCACACAATTTAGTGTAACCAATTAAACTGGATAGCATGTTTTTGGACTGTAGGAGGAAGCCAGAGAGAACCCACGCATGCATGGGGAGAACATGCAAACTCAACACAGAAAGGCACCTGCCCTGGCTCAGCTTTGCAAACTCGAACCACTAACCTTCTTGCTGTAAGGCAACAGCACTACCCACGGCACCACCGTGCAGCCTAAACCAAATCAGTGCAAATTCAGCACATTGCTCTCTTTCTCCGTTCATGTCCTCCCTCTCTCAGGCAATCTTCACCAGCGACTGTGAAGTCTTCTACACCGTGTATCTAATAAGTATCCTCTTTAATCAACACAGCAAAGGCATTTCCACAAGTGCTCTGAGCTTTTACTCTTTGAACAAATATTTGTCTTTTCGATGAGATTTTTTCAAACATGTTTAATCTGTTCATGAGATCAGGTGTCAGCGTACAGTTTGGTGTATTTAATTCCTCTTTTTAATAACTATTAAAGAAGGAGTTTAAACATTTAAGTGAAACAGGTGGTAACAGAATAAGGACACTTGGTTTCACCATGCCAGAGGCGTGAAGTACAGCTGCATCAGTTTTATAGTCAGAAATATTTGACAGCTGGATCTGAAACAGATGGCTGCCCCTAACTTACAGTCCGAGTGTTTCTCATGAGCTCAAATCATCGCCAAATATCTTCCGAGCTAACTGTTTGGCTCTTAATGCACCATGAAATAGTGAACTATGCTGTTTTTTATAAATGTTTTCACTGTGCAGCCTCATTCAGTTCTTCCCCTGCAGACCACATATGCCTTAATACTGTATGTGTCACATCAGGCGTCTGCTCCTCTGCAGCTCACATGCAGAAAGCAGGGCACCCATTTCATAAATGTTATCTGCTCTTTTTCCTACAATATGAATCATTTTAGAGACATTGCTGTGTTTTATCTCAACAATACTACAGATGAATAATTCATGTGCCCTTTTTTCTGTCTTCTTACTGTTGAGCTCTGTTTTTGTTGATGTTTCATCGAGGATGCGTTCAGTGGGTCTGTTTGAGCAATAAATGTGATTTTCTTAACGTGGTGGTCGGTGTGGATCAGTCTATCTTTTCATAGCGTTTACAGTATATTCAGAATGTGCTGCACATGTGGGGTGGGGATGTATGAGGTCACTGGGTCTTAAAATTACAGCCAAAGATCTTCTATTGTCAAGATAGTTCACACACACCTTTGAAACATTTGACTGTAATTTCTTGTAGTTCTGTGCACCTTATTAGGGGGCTCATGAGCTTATCAAGGACAAAGCAGGCTGACCATGATTTAAGGTTGGGTTTATGAATTGATATTAGGTTAGAGTATCACAATTTATAAGTAATAGTGAGCTCATGGGGCAGTAGTGACTCAGTCTGCAGGAATCTGGTCGGGAACTAAAGCATGTCCAGTTCAAATCGTCTAATGGACCAAGTTTGGAGATTTATATGGTTTCTGGAGATGTGCCTGCTCACTTGAACTACAGAGGTGCACGAAACTCCCAACTACTCTGGATGCTCCTCCAGGTGCAGGGCCTTCTCTCTGACATCTCTCCATTGATGCAAAGAGGCCTGTTTGTGCAGGTGTGTGTATTTTAATCCATGTGTGTAGCCTGTTTCAACTACTTATATTTTCAGTATGATTTTTGAGCTTGTGTTCCCCCTCTGGAAAATGCAATAACCGTGTAATAATGTGTAATAACCGTGAAATAACCGCAATTTATGAATGTGACAAGTTTCCATTCACAAAAGCATTTTAATTCCTCTCAATGCATTTCATTTTATTATTGTAACATAGAGGAAGCAGGTGTTCATATTTACTTTCTAAATAATTAAATAATTATATTTTTACCTGGAGGGTAAATGGTGCATTCAGGGACCGTCTCACCGACATTTGCATAATTTCCAGTACAGGGTTATTTGTACAGCAAAAATCAAACTAGAAGTCGTATAATAAGCTCACAAGTATTTTTAAAAGACAATGAAGACGAAAATTAACTCAAAAATAAAATACAGTAAAGGATGAGTACATTGTTGGGTCTGATATGATGGTTTACATTATTTGTTGGGGAAAGGCTTTTTGTGCAGCATAGGAGCTATAACACCAGCTGACTCCCTGAACAAAAACAAGACATAGGCAAGGGTGTCGTAGTGGGGGGAAAATTGGGACTGACTACCTAGAGCCCAAATGGGGAGGGGGTCCCTTAATGAGCCTGAAATAAAATGTGTTTTCTACTACGCTTGTCGTTTGTTTTGTTAAAACTGCAATAAGATAACTAAGATTGTCTGAATAAATAAACATACATTCAGAATTCCTTTCTGGGGAAAAAGGGGAGTCTGTGCTTCGTGAGATGTGTGTCTCATTCCTACAATGGGGAATTGTCATAATTTTATAGCATCAAGTGTGGCTGAATCTGATTGAAAGTAAACTGTAGGTCTTTAGAGTTTTACTTGACTTCATGAGGTCAGATTATACCAAATATTGCCCCCTTGTTGTTATTCAGCAAGTCACTTGGCTTCAAATAATCTTGTTTACAGAGGTGGACAGTCTGAAGGTCAATATCATGCAGTTACATTTGGAGAAATTGTAAAATAAACAATATTGATATGTAGCTTAGATTTAAGTCAGTCAACCAGGATAGTTTTAAGCAACTATTTTTGTTTAATGCAAATAAAGCAGTAATATAGCAGCAATGTTATATTTTGTAAGGTTGGCTGTGGTGATGGGGCCCACTGAGATATTTTTTCAGGGGGCCCAAAATTCCTGGCAACGCCCCTGGAC
This sequence comes from Notolabrus celidotus, assembly GCF_009762535.1. Classification (NCBI taxonomy): domain Eukaryota; kingdom Metazoa; phylum Chordata; class Actinopteri; order Labriformes; family Labridae; genus Notolabrus; species Notolabrus celidotus. The sequence goes on from NC_048289.1 coordinate 4,663,542, forward strand.
ATAGGTCATCAAAGTTACCAAAAATAACCTCAAATTTGCCTTTATAGTTAAAAATCAGGATAAACTGAATATAATGTCCCAGTTTAGAGCTTAATTCGTCATTATAAGACTTGCATAGAGGTTATTAATCTTATAATTCCTAACACGACATCTTCTTTTAATGAGTTCTCCAACAGGCACCTTTTAAAACTATAATCCAGCTCAAAGTTTTAGTTTATTTATAGGATTTATAGTTATAGAATTAAAGCGAAAACGGAAGTACACGCAGTGAGTCATCTCCTCCCTTATTCGGACGCTGTCTCTTTAAATCCACTCGGCAGTTTCCGTCACCGCTCGGCGCTGCTCGTCATCGACCCCTTTCACTGCGGCTCCATCGCCGAGCGGACTGGCCCGCTGCTCTCATCCGAGACCTCCGCGCACACTGTCGGATCTATCGAAGCACCAGCGCCGGCTCCCTGAAAGCGGTCCAAATGCAGGCGATCAAATGTGTGGTGGTGGGGGACGGGTAAGAGCACCGACACACGGCAGCAGCTCCCTTTTTATCCGGGATTCAGTGCAGAGTCCACGGATGGATGAATGATGGGAGGATGCTATGTGGGAAAATGGGCTGGGGCTCGCCGATATGTCGCTCGCCCAGTTTTTCTGCTCCCTTGTGCAGACGCTGGATCCCCTCTGCGGGCTGCATTGTTATTGCATTAGTATCCCCGTGGCGTGTCTCCGGGTCGGTTCTGTGGTGGAAACAGGGCTCCTCATGATGCTATCGGGGAACACCTACACGCCTCGTATAGGCCACTGGAGGCAGGCTGAAGTGCTGATGCACGCTGAGGAATTTGTGGCCCTGTCAGTGGCAAACCAGGCCCCGCTGCCCTAGTTCTGCTCACATTGTGCCTTTCTTACTGCATCCTCCCCTCTTTGGGTTTCATGTGTGCTGAAATGTGTGTTGCATATGTTGTATGGTGATCCTCATTCAAGTGTGAGAGTCTTAATAGCACTGCTAGGAGGAGACAAAACCCTGCCATTTATGTCATTGCTTGTGAATGTAAAAAAAAGGCTGGAGATTGAAGTCATATATTGTATCTGCAGGTTAAAAGCTACAATGCTGCCTTTCAGTCACTGGGCATGTTTTAATTTGATTCATCAATATAACTTAGACTCCCCTTTTTAAATTCAGACTGATACAATTAATCAATTAATGATGCGTTCAGTAAGAAAGAGAGTGTTGGAAATTGTGAAATGTCATTACTGTAGATGTAATGCAGAGTCCTGCTCAGCTGGCCTGGAGGGAGCAGTCTCAGGTCTGAATACTAACCGGTGATGTCATCAGGCTGGGGAACAGAGAGCCTGCAAACAGGGGCTGTGGAGTTTGACAGACTTTGATGCTGCAGAAGCTACTTTATAAAAGTATGAGAGTGTAGAGCGAGCATTGAGTGAGAATATGAAGTCATCATGCTGGTCTTCCTTTTAAAACCTTGAATTTGGCGTGTTGGTTGTAGCCATCTTGGAGCCTGAGGTGACATTATTTAAGGATGTTATAGCTTTATGAAAAGAGAGGGCCCAAAGTAATCAATCAGCATGTTTACCATCATTTATAATTACTAATTTTGATTGGGGAGCTTATTTAATTTGGTGGAAAAAAAAACAACCTCAAATGAAAAACGAATTCCTACTAAGGGCATCTTCTATCACAACTCAACCCCTCAGAAGACATTTGTTTATGGTTGACTTGTCAATCAGAAGGAGGCCACACCCTAAACCATCCTCTTAGAAAGTGTAACATATTTTTAATAAACCAAGTGAGCAGAGACGGCCTTTAAAGGGACTGCAGGTTTAAGATAAAAATATGATTTAACATTCAAATGACAACCCGTAAAAATGAGCTGTTCATTAACGAAGAAATAAACTGTAGATACTAGGGATGTAAATGTCAAGTATTTTCCTTGATCTATCTATGGAAATGTTAATGATCAATTATCGATTAATCATTAATAAACAGAAACTTGAGAAAAATAATCATGTGAACGTGGTCAGGTGTCAGCCAGGAGCACAACCGGGTCAGAATCAGTCCGGCTGCGGAGAAAAGAAGCACTCGTGGAGACCTGTCACTCAGCCGCAGCTCCCAGCTGAGCGTCTCCGCTGTGCACAACACCTTCAGTCAGCTGATTCACATTGAAACATGCTTTAAACTTAACACTCCTCCCTGATAGCTGAACCAAATATGAGACCACATGATGTTTGTTCAACGTGATAGAGAATCAAAACAAAAAAATGTGTTCGAGTAAGTTCTTAACAATCAATTAATCCATACTCTATTAATTCTTGACATCCTTAGTGGAGACAGTTATTTTCTACCAGTCTTTAAAAATATGAATGTGTAAAGCCTGGTTTATGTACTGCAGGTACTCAACCAATTAGGAATGTTCAGCATTGCAGGCCCTGCCCCAAAAAGTTCATGGACCTTTGGAAAGTAGTACCCCACAAGCAGGGGCTTTTCAAGGGGAGATACTACCCCAGAACTACAGTTAGACCCTGGTTCCTGGTATTTAGTCGTGCATAGTTCCTCAGAAGGTCTAAAGCACCTTTAGACCGTTTACAAGGAATGGAAGAAATGGATGGTGTGTGAATCCCCCTTTATAAGCCTCCAGTTTGATATTGTTACTCTTGGAGACATTTTCTGAACAAGTATTGACTATCTGTAGATGAAAGCGTTAATGCCCATTGTAATGCCATGGTAGCCACGATCTGAGGCATATCCTAGGTTTATCATCAGTTTTACTCTAAATGTTACATTCATTTACAAAGAGAGCTTTGTGCTGTGTTTAAAAAAAGATTTGTATTAATTGGGAGCCATACCTAATTACAAAGTGTTCACTGTGGTATTATATCAACCGAGAAGTTGGCTACTTTCCTCATCTGACTCCTTTTTGAACCAGTGATGTCTCCCCCTGTTGGTCACTGGTCATCTGAAAATTTAATACAGTACACCAGAAAAGTATGCAGATAGTTTCATCACAGAACGCTGCTGAAATCCATTTATTTACATTTTCCACAGTGAAAACTCTCAATATATGAAACATGTGATAGTTAAACCCTACAGGATGACAGCTTTGTTAGGAAAAAGAAACACCACACACATATTTATGGGACAAAATCAGCAATGAGATTAGAGGTATATCACAATGTCTACAGGGGGCGCCAAACTCAACTCAAACCAAAAGTCACTGACTGGAGCATTAAAGTACTTTTTGTTCAAACCATAGACTGTATGGACGTAGTATCCAACAGCTACAGTGTTCCCGTCCGGGAGGCAAGTCAGTCATGTCCTTATTTGGGCAAAAACTCGTAATCTTAATATCTTCTGAACCGTTGTGTTAGAAAAAAATCCACCCCCCGTACAGTTTGTGCTAAGTAGAGCCAAGCTGTTATTTGAACCAGGCTGTAAACATGTTTATTTCTGCTGCAAAGATTGTCTTCTTTGAATGGGTGTGTATGTGGTTTCCGATGTTTCTGCAGCCAGCCTCAAGTGGATTCTTGATGAACTGCAGTTTATGACACTTCCGCATGGGCTTCGTAGTTTGAGGCCGGAGGTTGGCCCTTGGTTCAAAATAGTTGATATAAGAACAACAATAAACATGATAGTGAACTACAAATGCACATTACATTGCAAGCTAGCATCCAGCCTAAACAAGATGTCAGCTGCTAGATTGCCGAATTGGAGGCTACAAACAGTTTGACTGGACTCATGTTGTCTTCCTCCACTTTATGGTTGGAGATACAGACAATACTAGTCTTATTACCTGGCTCTCTTATTGGGCTCCTGGTTGTGTAAGATGCTTGATTCTGATTGGTCAAAACCCCTTGATGACGGTTATTAACTTTCACTAACATGAGCAACACCAGAGACAAACTGATCACACGTCATGTCAAATCAATCCACGGAAAAGAGTTCAGACATGTTTAGCTTCTGCTTGTTGACACCATAGACCGTAAGGTGAGGGGAAACCGTTAGCTTCTGTTAGCATCAAAACAATTTGGCTAAAACGCTATTTTCGGTTTGCATGTTAAATTGGCAGGCTACGTACATTTTCATATTGGATCCTGTCCATCAAAGTTGTGACATTAGTTTCTTTTTAAAGGTGTGTGAACCACAGAGCTCAGAGAAGAAGGAGAGCTGAATGAGGACAGTTTCATGTTCAATCCACCACAACAGGCAGAGAAGAATCCATCACCATGGAACGATCACGTATTAATAAGCGGGATCATTTTTGCCTCTACTGCATTGATTCTGTCTTCTTTAACCCGTCTTTCAGCATGAATGGAGGTGTCATGCTAACCCCAGCATTGTGTTTTCAATGAGAAGAGACTTCAATGTATTAGTTTGCTTTTATCCTGAACGCTGAAAAGACTCTTTAAAGCTGCCCACATATCTTCATCACCTTCTCCTCTGTTGCTCTTAGTCATGCGCTTCATCCGACCAGTGACACTCACTCACTGACCTCAAATCAGCCTAATGGGTCCCTCCCACATATTGGCACTGTGTGTCACCACCATTCGTGGTGTCCATGGCAACATGCACACAACATTACTCACTACCTTATGCATGAGCACACAGCCAATACCCATCCACGCCACCACCTATTGGAGTGGCACCCTGCAGCTTTAGTCGGTGCAGTGCAGTCCAGGAGGAGTGGGGAGGGTGTGTGTGTGTGGGGGGTGGGGGGTGTTATGTGAACTGTAGTGTATGGGGGCAGGAGAGGCAGTTCTGTGTGTGAGAGTGTGTCAGTGTGAGTGTGTGGGGGAGGGTGGGGGTATCATAGGGGGGATACTGTGTCCCTCAGGCAACATGAATGTAGGCCAGTGTCTGTGTGGCATAGTGAAAGGGACGACGGCCTGCTTCTGAACTCACTAATATACAAGCACACACACACTCACACACACTCACCGTCCTTCAACACAGGAAGAGTTTCTGTGTGTTTGTTTTTTGAACTGTTTCATAAATTTGTTTCCTCTGCTCTCTTTCCTCCTCCTCCTCCCCTCCTCCTCCCCTCCTCCTCCTCCTCCTCCTCCTCCTCCTCCTCCTCCTCCTCCTCCTCCTCCTCCTCCTCCTCCACAGGGCTGTGGGTAAGACCTGTCTGCTGATTAGCTACACCACCAATGCCTTCCCGGGTGAATACATCCCCACTGTGTGAGTAACAGCGCACACTGCACACACGCAGTCATCTGACACAACTAGTGGTTTGATTCTGGAGGACATCTCTATGATTTAGGGTTGAGTGCCACCGATCACAAGCAAGGATTTCAAATGAAGTTTTGTCAAACTTTGGTTGCTTCCAGTTTCTGCATGAGAGTAATCAGCTTTATAAAACAATGAGCAGGACTTATTAGACTTTACACTTTAATAGTGATTCAATACGTTGTTTTTTCAATCGCAAACTATTGTGTCCCTTTTTGCGCACTGTAGTGAAGCTGCTGCAGTGTCTTCCTGCTTCCTTCTAGCACAGTGAAGAGAAATAACAACACCACTGCACTTTTGATAGGCACATTTTACTCCCCCAGACATTAAAATCCCCCAGACAGCTCAACAGACAAGTTAAAAGTAGCTTGCACTTTGTGTCAGTACTCTGAGTTTGATCTACAGCCTATGAGCCTACGAGCTAGGGATGGGCATTTAAATCCAAAATACATTCGATCATTCCTGGTATCTATTCAACGATTATTCGTAATTGAGACCACCCTTTATCTTTATGACAGTGTTTTTGTGATGAAGCAGTGTGTGTTTACATTTAACAGCCATGCTCCGTCTCTGCAGTGTTTTCCATTTCTGGATCTCACACCTCTACTCACTTATATCCAGAGACTGTCGCTAATGTTTTCGAATTCTTTCTCTAGTTAATGAAGCTAGCAGTCTTCTTCTCCTGCTAGCTACGCAATGCGGTTAGCAAACAGCTTTAAGACACTCTGTATCCACCGTCTGGCAGAAATAGCGTATAACAACCAGGCACTGGTGATAACGATGAAAACTGTACTTTTAAAATGAAATAATATTCACATTAACTCTTCGATTTTTAATGCGTGAACAAATATTCAAGCATTTGAAAATCATGTCCCATCCCTACTATGAGCTTACATTGAGGTGCAGCTGATCAGACAGAGCTGTCTACTGCGGCTAAGTCATGGTTTCAGACCAACCTGGTGCAGCAGTGCAGCATTTAGAAGTCTAAAAGTCTGGATGATTTCATTGGATTCATTTGGTTCCCAAATCACGACACTGGGAAGATTCACTTCACATTGTTAATATGGACTTAAGTAATGAAATTTAAAGATTTTATAAAAAGTGATTAATCCCAATTGTCTATTAGAATTCAACAATTTTGACAGATTTTTCATTTGACAGCACTATCTTTAACCTATCATTTCTTCTGCATTAGCTTAAATAGACTCCTCTAACTGGTTATGTTAGCTTTAAACAAAACAAACTGAGATCATCTTATGAGCTATAACCAGAAAGAACCAAATTTTATAGTCTTCATAAACTTAGGTGTCATCGATTTGCCTTAAATGTGCAGGATGGTCTACCCCAAGGCCCAAACACTAAACCTTCCAGATCTGAAAGGGTGTCAGGTGTAGTGCCTGAGTGTGAAAGTACATGATAGGACGACATGGTGAAAAATGCTAAAAAGCTGTGACAGCATCAGTTCCAGTGTGTTTGAACTGAATCAGAGATGCTTAATTACAATTGATAAACCTGTGCAGAGGTTTGACTGATTATACTGTTCACACTTAGGTTGGATCTCCTCACTGCATGGTTCCTACCTGCATTTTATCAATTTGTGCCACGTTTACATGGTTAGTCTCATATTGAAGTTTTGCAAGTGTTTGTTAAGGACTTCCTGAAATGATGCACTTTGGCATTGTCTTCAGCCCAGCCCGATCTAATCCTTGAACAGTTTTTAGCCCTCAAAGTGTGTGAGGCCACGAGGGTGGAGATGAAAATACAGCAGTATATACTGTATATGATCAGACTGCTACAACTCAGAAAACTCCTACTACCAATGAAGACAACAAGAGCTGATTGCAATGTAAAGAAGGAATTAGATTCATTATTTATTTTGTCAAACTTCTCCAACCAAATCCACTTTATTTATATAGCACAAACACAATAATGTTTACCAAAGAGCTGCACAGTGAGGTGCAATAAGGTTAAACACTGTAAAAAATAAATAAATAATTATAATTATAATAATAGTAAAATACAATAAAATGATCATCTTAAAACACAAAACACTGTAAGAAAAGTAAATAAATAAATAATAATAATACAAAGATATAATAAAAGAATCATACTTAAACACATCAAACACTGTTTCTTCAGATACAAACCTGAAGGAAGAGATTGACTGAGAGTGATATGATTCAATAACTGTCTTCAGAGTGTGAAGCTGCTGGACAGGCTGCGTTCAAAGCATAAATCACTCCCACTAGAACCTCTAAAAATGAATACTGAACATGTAATATCAAACTCGTGAAAATGCTGTCGGTACATTTCTCACTCTGAGTGAAGTGAGTAACATTTCAGGATGAACTCGAGGCAGTAGGTGCATCAAATCACTAATAATTGGCCTTTTTTAGCATAATTTTACATTACATCAACCATCATCTGGAGTTATGGAGTGATTGTCATGTTGTCGAGCCTGATCTAGTTTCTTGGCCACCTTTAGGTTTTCTGATTCCTGCAGGGCAACCCTCATGATCTGGTTTTAATCCTGCTCTCTGTGCTGTACCGGATATTCAATGATCTAAACAAATAGGCGAGGACGTGGAGGTATAAGCTCTGTTTCTTCACTGAGTGTAGTGTCCTCTCCTCACAGCTTTGACAACTACTCCGCCAATGTGATGGTGGATGGGAAACCAGTGAATCTGGGCCTTTGGGATACAGCAGGACAGGAGGACTACGATAGGCTCAGACCACTGTCTTACCCACAGACGGTATTGAAACCCTTTCTCCCAAACACACACACACACACACACACACACACACACACACACACGCACGCACGCACGCACAGTCCTGTCTAAAACCTCAAAAGCATACAACTCTTCAAACAGCACGGGGTCTGTACCTGAGTTATTTTCAGACAGATTGTTTCTCACTAGAGTTTCTATCGACTGACCTACATGAATGTGCAGAGCCACGGTGCAGAGCAGGACTTGGTAATAAAGCTGTCTGACGGTTATAGAGCTTAAGTCAATAAAATTGTTTGATTTTGTTTTCTTAACATAGATCTAAGGGACTCTTTCACATGTAAGAACACGTGGCGACAGCCAGAGAGCTGCAGACTAATCTAAGACTTCTAGAAGGCGTATCTCTTTTTTACGTTACAGCCTTAAGCAGGTTGAAGGATTTTTTTAAACACAGATATGAAGAGAGGCATTGATTGGTTTATCAGAGACCCTCCTTGATAACTTGTCTCCAAGTAGGAATGTTGAGGACACAAAACTCTAAAAGCCAAATTCCACTAGATCCGTGTCCAGTCCGTCTCCGATCCGTCACAGCACTGGATCTGATAGGTTTCTATTCTAGTCAATGTGTTAACTTCCACTGGATCCGCTACGTTGCGTTCCGGCTGCGTCTCTGATCCGGCAGGTCGGAGCCCTCTGGATCAGATACACAAGGCTTCTATTTTTGCTGGATGCCAGAGCACGACGCATCAATCTCAACAGAGCAGATGGAGTGGGACAGGAAGTCAGGCACCAAAACAAAATGAAAACATCCAGTTAATTTTCAGAATAAAACACTCTGTGTTATCACCAGATCGTATTTCACTTAACTACAACAACAAACCGTCATGATGAGCGGAGCCAGGCCTGGAGTCAACAGGTCAGAGGTTTACAGAGGACCAGAAAGACAACATGGCTGAGGAGAGGAGGAGGAGAATCATTGATTCAGTGATTACCACAGGAAAACCTGGGTCACATGACTCCAGCTGTCCGGAGGTCCTGCTCCGTGCTGCGTTCTGAAATGCAACCAGTGGGTGTTGACGGATGAGAGAGCACGGAGCCAGGCAGCAGCGGATCGGAGACGGACCGAACACAGATGTGGTGGAAGTCCTGTGTTTCACAGCAGGGCTTGTTCATGAATTAATTATAAAGATTGACTTATGAAATGTTTTTTTAGGTGCAATCTTAAAACTAGCTGCATGATCTAATTCTGCATCAATACAGATAATTATAGAAACCTCCAGCTCCATTTTTCAGTCTGTCCTGTGTGGACTGAACAGGTAAAGGCAGGTTAATATGGCGTTCATAAACGTCAACAGTTACAAGGAGGACTTAGATACGTGCTGCACATCAAAGAAGGTTGGAAATATCTCATTTATTTCAATCCAAACTCAGTTTTTAATAAAACTGAGTTCAGATTGAAATAAATGAGATTTAAGAAGTCTTATCTCTGGCATGATGTTGTCACAAACATGTTTTCATTGTATCTTAACAACTTCCTGAGTCTTCAATGCTCCCTGATGTAATGTGAGAGTAAGAGCGCCATAAAGATTTATCTTTAATTAAACTGAGTATGGATCAAACAAACACAAACGCACTCTCACACACACACACACACACACACACACACACACACACACACACACACTGCATCTCAACTAGCCGTCTCTCTGGTTCTCTCCCAGGATGTGTTCTTGATATGCTTCTCCCTGGTCAGTCCGGCCTCCTTTGAGAACGTCCGTGCTAAGGTCAGTACGCTGACTGACCCCCTCCCCCTCCCCTTACCCCCCCTACACGCCGAGTCTGACCACAACGAGGCACATCTTTTGCTCCACCTGGTTTATCACAGCACCGCCCAGATCTGCTCTGACCTCGACTTAGAACGGTCTGGATTTGAGCTGACCCTCCTGAGGAGGGCTCAGCACAGAGACCTGTTGTGAGGCGAGGTCTGAATGGGTCAGACACTCTGCAGAGGGAGGCTGACGGCCGGCTGTGGTTTGGTCTACTGAGCATCATGAGACGCTCTCGGATGAAATCACACGTTTGAAGGTCTGACTTCCCTCTGCAGAGTCTCAGGGCTCCTGGTCTGACGGGATCCTCTCATTGTGTCATGTGATTGGGGGTTTCTATGCCCCAGGATGTTTTGGTTTCATACAACTGTGCTTCCATTCACACAGAGATATTCAAATGTGCTTCATTCTCCCTTCACCACTCACAGTATGTTGACTGTCATCATGTACAGGCACTAATTCTTCTCTCTCTCTCCCTTCTCACTGACTTTGTCTTTTCTATATGCATACAATGTGTGTGTGTGTGTGTGTGTGTGTGTGTGTGGTGCCCCAGTGGTACCCTGAGGTGAGACACCACTGCCCAAACACACCCATCATCCTGGTGGGCACCAAGCTGGACCTGCGAGATGACAAGGACACCATTGAGAGGCTGCGGGACAAGAAGCTCTCCCCCATCACCTACCCACAGGGGCTGGCCATGGCCCGAGAGATCGGTGAGGCTGCGTGATCATGTGATTCCTGTAAGGTGTTTCAGGTGCTTCAAAGCAGGGGTCCCCAAACTTTTCAGTCTGAGACCCCCAAAATATAGGTGCCAAAGACTCGCGACCCACTGTCCCTCAAAGTGATTTAATGTGGCTTCATTTAGCTGGTCTGCAGAAAATGACCCTACCTATATGAGCATGTGTCTGTGTTTCCTGTGCTGTTATGAATTAACCTGCTGCTACTGATGCTTTTGATAATGAACTGTTCACTAACCCTAAACTTAGGAGTCATCTGACAACAGAGAAAGACAGGAAACTCATTACATTTTATATTTTCAAGGTTTTATTTCAAGGTTAGCTACTATTTTTGTTGAAATTCTTTATCATAATGGGTAAAATATACTAATTTTAGATAATTGAAAAAAAACATTCTGGAAGACATCTCACAACCCCCCATTTGTGTTTCGCGACTCCCCGAGGGGTCCCGACCCACACTTTGGAAACCCCTGCTCTACAGAATCCAGAAAGCTCTTTATTTTGAAGGTTGCATTTCATTAATTCACATACACACATGAGGAAGTGAAAAAGCCTCTGCAGTGATCCTGTAGCCCTCCTACTGGAAACACAGCTTCTCCGAGGTGATTTGAATCTGCTCCTGTGGTGATGTAACTAGGCCTGCATGCAAAACCAATCCCACTCCTCCAGCATTTCACTTCCTCCTACGCTGTTATAGTTTTGCTTCAGGGTTGCAGAGTCAAGATGTCAAAGATTAGAGTCAGACCGATCTTTGTTCTATCCAAGTCAAGCGGCAACCTCCAGTCTTTAAAATATGAAGCCCATGAGGAAGTGGTAAAAACTGCAGTTCATCGAGTGTCCACTAGAGGCTGGCTGCGGAAACACCAGAAACCACATACACACCTATTCAAAGAAGACGATCTTTACAGCAGAAATAAACATGTTTACAGCCTGGTTCAAAAAACAGTTTAGTCTGAATAGCTCATTACTTTATCGGCACACACTGTACGAGGGTAAATTTATATATAATGCAGCAGTTCAGAAGATAGTAAGGTTAAGAGTTTTGCCCAAATAAGGGCATGCATGACTTGGTAGCTGTAGCTGTTAGCAAAGAGACTCAAAGCCCACCTCTTTCCCTCACACTAACTCAACAGAAGTTATGTTGAGTTCAACATTTCCAATATGGCTCCCGCCAACAGTTGGCTTAAGAAACAGCGAAGGAAAAATGCTAAAGCTTGAATGTACCACTCAGAGACATGCTGTAGAACAGAGAGGTGTTGATAACCAATCGCAACCATGAACTAGTCTGCTGCAGGCAGATTGTCATATTATAAACTCAATGCAAACTATGATATCTGAAAGATATGAAGTTAAACATACTTTAGAGTTAAATCAACACAGCTGTGTTTGCAAAATGAGAGACAAACTGCCAGATAAGAAAACAATGCAGACTGAATGCCCAGATCAAAACTTATGTACAGATCTGATTCCTGTTCATTCCTTGAAACAGATTTATTGCTCTGCTTTATTTTTGTGGCATGTGTGACAGTTTTGGATGTAGTATTTCAGCTGCAGCTGTGACAGCATGGTGGTGATAAAAGTGAAAGCATGATTCAAAGCAGTAAGCACACAAACAACAACTACAAGGCTGTAAAGTTAGCCTATTTTAGTCTCTGTTCAAAATATGATGTCAAAAAAACACAATAGCTAACGATTCAGTTTTAAGCTCCGTGATCAGACAGATTGACTCGTCTGCAGGGAATTTTTTCTCCAAACTCCCTGCCCCTGTGTTTGTCTGCATTATCATAGCATCCACACTCACCCAGATCACTGCGTGTATAACCAGGGTAGAAACTGAGAGGCTGCGGTTCCTCCACAGAGGATGAATTTGTGATGTTTTTTGCACAGAAGTCAAGTCGTGTTGTAAACGGCATAAATACCATGATATGAGACCTTTAGGCATTCTGGAGCTCAAGGCTATTGTTGACTGTCTACATTTAGATGGTACAGTGTCTGCTTTTAGCTCTGCGTCCATACCAAGGCAAGTTTATTTATAAATCACCATTCATACAAAGAGCAGTTCAAAGAGCTTTACAGAGTTAATAAAAAAACAGTAACAACCCTTCAAACATTTTATAAGCATTTCAACAGCATTCAGAGCTTTTATACTAAATAGATTTGGGTCTGTTGTTTCAAGCCTTACTGTCCCGCCATACACAGAATCACAACTGATCTTGTTTTAACCGAAATGAACCTTTAATCATTCAATTCATCTCAGAACTTCTTCCCAAGGAACACATTGAATCTTTTCTGTGTCAAATCGCAGCCTGAAGCTGGCTCAGACCAGGGTGCTCGACAGCCCAACAATATCCAATTTTAAAATATGACATAATGTTGTAATATATCCAATTTAAAATATGACATTGAATTGTAATACAAGTGATTGTAAAATATGACATTAAGTTGTAAAATTTTCAATTTAAAATGTGACATTACATTGTAAAATATCTAATTTATAATAGAACATAAAACTGTAAAATATCTAATTGTAAAATATGACATTAAATTGTAATTTTTTTTATAAAAATACAACATAAAACTGTAAAATATCCAATTTAAAATATGATATTAAACAAACATAAGCATTAAAACATAAAATATTTTAAAATATAAGATCAAGAAAGATAGAAAGGACAATTAGTTTAAAATTGTCATTAAAACTCAATTTGTTAAAAGAAATTAAAAGAAGATCATAGAGTTTATGGAAAGTGGCAAAAGTTTGTAGTTCAAAGAAATCAAAACTAATGTTTAAAGATGTGTTTGCATCCATTATAGAGTAGAGTGAGCAGTGTGGAAGAGGAATGTTTTTAGTCTGGGCTTAAAAGTCCAGGAAACAAGTTTCTCCTTTACACAAGAAACTAATGTGTTCACTGTGAAATTCAAAGTGGTCATATTTTAGAGACCAAACAGGGACCTATCATAAGCTTAAAGAATAGTTTTGGTTGAAGTAGTATTGTTTTGTTGTTTTTGTGCATCAATCAAACAGATTAGTTTGTATCGTTTAGAAAAACAAAGCTCACAGTCCCTGTCTAATGAGGCTGATCGACAGACCCTGTAAGCGGTCTGCGCTACAAGTTTTCAAGTGAGTGGATTTTTAAGTCAGCCTCATTGAATTCATACATTCATACATCAATATAGGACACTTAAACCAGTTCTGTTACTGAAAGGTTTAAACACCACAGCTTCTTGGTCCGGATGAGGAAAAGATAATAACCAATAATGTATAATTCAACACCCTGCAACCAATCAGTCCGTATAAAACTCATGATAGACGTGACTCGATGTACATTTCTCTGCATTGTGATGGCTGCGTCAGTTGTTTTATTACCAATCAGTCCATCTAAACCTCATGACATGGTAGCACTTCTTTGTTGTATATATATTTTAGTCAAACATTATGAAGGACAGTCAGGGCTGGCTCAAGATGATGTACTGTAGGTGGTCGCCTAGGGCAGTGGTTCCCACAGCGGGGGTTGCAAAATGCTGTGCAAAAACAATTTAAAATAGCATAATTCATCCATGATTATAAAAATATAAACTAAAATAGAGGTTACATTTTAAATAGAACCATTCAAATAACACGTTTTATTTGTGCTGACCTCTGAGGTGACTAAACTGGATTAATGACGGCATCAGAGGCAGCAGGTTCATTGAGAGAAGCACAGGAAACATGTAAACGTGCACACAGAGAGTCTCATTTTCTAGGCTTTTTCCTCTTTGTTCAGTTTTGTCTCTTTTATTAGTGTACTCCCACAGCAGTGAGGATCATTAACCACCTTAAGGGACAGTGGGGGCCTAGGGAACCACGATCTGGAAGAGGGCAGCCTTAAACCCTGAATATTTTCAATGTGGCTCTGTAGGCACACCGTCAGACTGACAGCATCTTTGCTCTGCCTCGCCCACATTCAGCGCTCTCGCTCTCTGTTACTCGACCACTCACTCACCATGCACCGCCCGACAGCCTACAGCAGGAGGAGAGAGGCAGAGAGGGGAGGGTGAGAAGCTAGCTGTAGTAGCAACTTCTCATTAAAGGAGAATTTTTATCACCATGTACATTTCTCTGCATCATGATGGCTGCTTCAGTTGTTTTATTAACAGACACCAATGGGCGTCTGATCCAACTGAGGTCCTGAATGCAGACTGACAGACAGCAGACTGATGAAGAGAGAATAGAGAGAGCAGTGTATGATGAAGAGACAGTGTACACTGTATGAACTGTATTTCAAATTGGGTATTTTGAATGTCTTTAAATGAAAAATAACCAGGAACAATATTTATAATAATATGGCACTAATATTACAGTAAAATACATCAACTTTCGATGTAAAATGTCCAATGAAAGCTGTTGAAAGTTGAATTTGAAGTAAACATTTAACATTTTCAATGATAACTATGATGTAAATGAAGTGTTCAGAGCGTCTGAGCTGTCTCCCAAAAAGCCCGATGAGGATATGTGCTGCTTTGTGACACTTAAAATGAAACTCTTTTGCAGAAATACAGCTTCTCCAATGTTGGAGAAAATAAGTTGCTGTTTTTTCTCAGTAATTCCTCATGAAAATTCCCCATAAATACATTTTGAACCCCCAATAAATGTATACCGTACTCTATGACCCAACATCAAGACAGGATAATATCCAGTCCCATCTTACAGACAGGACTCAGTCTGATCTCATCTTAATCCACCATGAGCAGAGCACTTTGCAGCATTTAGCAAGTTACAGTGGCAAGGACAAACTTCCTTTAACAGGCAGAAACCTCCAGCAGGACCAGACTCATGTTAGACACACATCTGCTCAGACCGTGTTGGAGAGAGGGATAGCGGGAGATGAAGAGAGAGAGAGATGATAGTGGGGAGACGGATAGTACGTAGTAGTTGTAGCAGCTGGAGTCTGGCACGTCCACAGCAGCAGAGATCCAGAGGAACCTACGAGACAAGGGAGCTCAGGGACTCCAGAAAGGTCTATGGTTAGTAACTTTAATGGGACAGGGAGAGATAAAGTAAGAGACAGGCAGAGAGGGGAGAGAGAGGGAAAGACAGGATCCCAGAGTGTCAGTGTAAGCCGATAGCAGCATAACTAAGAGCTGGTCAAAGCTTGATCCAGCTCTAACTATAAGCTTTATCAAAAAGGAAAGTTTGAAGCCGTCTCTGTTGTCTTTGTGACTCAGGACAAACGTTACAACTCTCTGGCGAACTGCTTTTTAGGGAGTCCCCACTGGAAGTAACAAAATAACTCTTTTTCCCATCATGCCCTCTTCCTCCCACAGGGGCAGTGAAGTACCTGGAGTGCTCGGCTCTGACCCAGCGAGGCCTGAAGACGGTATTCGACGAGGCCATCCGAGCCGTGCTCTGCCCTCCGCCCGTGAAGAAGAGGGGTAAAAGGTGCACCATGTTCTGAGGAGGAAACACTGCTTAAACACTTACACTACATCACCATGAACAACAACAACAACAACAACAACAACAAACACTACTTCTCTGAGAGGATGAGAGAGAAAACTAGTGAGAGTGAGTGTGCACTGCTGAGATTGCTTTCTTTATATTGATGTTTTTTCAAAGCGATATTGGTGACAAGAGCCAATACTTAATTGGATTTTTTTACCATTACTGAATAGGTTCATAGGTTCTCTGTGAAAGACATTTACTGTCCACCTACTTTGTACTCTTAGAACAACATCAAGTTGCCATGAGGGCTGACAAAGGTTTCTATTACTTGTCTCCATACCACAACATCTCTTCTTTCTCAGCCATGCTTGCTTGATTTAATGCAGTGTTGACTTAAGTAGAAAGTGAACTGTGAAAACGCCTTCAGGTCTGAAGTTACCCTCAGCTCCTGATCTAAGATCAGCATGTGAACACAAACTACCAGCATGAACACGGAGATCTGTTACAGTGAAAGATGTAACACGACTTCCTGCATTCACTAAACGTCACTAAAAGAGAGCATGCTGTTTTCAATGATGTAGTTCTTAAGAGATTAAAGTGATGCCGTATGTTAAATAGAAACTCCAGTTACTCACTGAATGAGGATTCATTTTGGGGTTTTTGCCCTCTTTCTGATCAGTCTGATGTTGTACTCACAAAATAATCACTAAGACTCAAGCTCCAGCACTCTTACTCATTTTGAAGCCCACTAAAAGACTCATTTGGTGTTTTGCCGTTATCCTTTTTGCTACACTTCTATACTGATTGCAAGATCTCCATGGCAGAGACTAATCAATCACAAGCTAGCCAAATCCCTAAAAATATCCTGCTTTATTGTCATTTGTGTCCAAACCAAGCGGCAACCTCCGTTCTAAATATATGAGTCCAATGTGGAAGTGCTAAAAGCTGCAGTTCATCGAGGATCCGCTTGAGGCTGGTTCCAGAAGTACCAGAAACCACATACACACCAATTCAAAGAGACAATCTTCACAGCAGAAATAAACATGTTTACAGTCTGGTTAAAAAAAACAAGTGTAGTCTTAATAGCTCATTTCTCAATATTAAGATTATGAGTTTTCCATTACGAGAGGCACAAGCTGACTTGTTGGCGAGGAGGCTCAAAGTCTGCCTCTTTACCTCACACTCGCTCGACAGATGTTATGTTGAGTTCAACTACTACATGAATTATTAATACAGTGTATGGTCATCACTTGAACTCCAAATGGGAACGTAAAATAAAAAAATGTTGTATTTTGTATTAAAACGTCTTAAAACTAGTGATAGAGATAATAAACTAATCAGGAAAATGTTTAGTTGAGGTACTAAATTAAGTCTGTGATTACTTTTTTCATGATATGATCGGAATTGCAACCAGTGGATTCGCCCCCTAGTGGCTATTGCAGAGAACGCAGGTTTAAGATATTGGCCTCACTTTTAAGAGCTGACAGATTGTCCCTCCTCTTCTCTTCAGTCTTGGGTCAAATCAGAGAAAATCAGGCGCAGGGTGTTGACTGCTCTTGTTCTCTGCATTCAGACATTTAATCGATTATTTTGTGAGTACAATATTACTGATGCTGATAGAACTGAAGAACTGAACTGTGAATATGTTCCTCTAGAAACATTGTGAGAGACCTTCCTAAAAGTAAGAGCGGAGAGACTCTTCATTCTGCACATATTCTTGGTTTCAAGCTTCCCTTTGGCTCGAGTGTGAAGGCTGATCTTTGGCCTTGTGAAGAGCAGTTTGACAAGTTTCAGAGCTTTCAGCCTCAGCAGCGTTAAAGTGAAAGACTTGACCTAAGACTGCTTTTTAAAAGGTCAAAACTCAGCCTTCTAGCTCAACTTGTGAAACTGAAAAAAAAAAAAAACAACTCAAGACCCCCCTCACTAGCTCTGAGACTTCAGTGTACCACCTCTGGGTCTTCTTTGCTCGTGAAGCTCAAGACATGTGGATTAAGTCTCTGACAAAAAAGTGATAGGTTTTGTGGAATAACTCTCACTGTTAACAAAGTGAAAGTGATTTTCTTCCACAGTCTGTGCAGTCCGGGTCGTTCCTTGAAGAAGGTTCTTCCCATAAAATAAAACATCTGATCTGAGTCGGGTGTCTCTGGGTAACTTCATCTAACTGTGAACATGTGATGGACGAGCATGCCAAACGTGGGGGCTGTACAACCTTGCTGCCTGAGTTCTGCCTCTGGGGGCGGAGGAGCTTGCATGGGTCTTAAAATATTCTGTCTTAATTTATCCCATTGTTTAGATCTTGTCTCTGTTCCTCTGTGTGTGAGTGTGTGTGCGGATGAGTGTGTGTGTGTGTGAGTGTCACAGGCGTGTTTATGAACACTGGTGTGTGTGTGGACGAGCACATGTCGGTATCAGTGAGACGGCTCTGTTTGACAGTTTGGGGTAGTGCATAAACGACAGTATTGTTTTAAGCCAAGTTTTTTAGTGTCCAGTTTTTGGTACGATTTCATATTGTATTGTAGTAATACACAAGACTTTTCAATAATCTGTGGACATAAAGAAAGAAAAAAATGGATATTAATGACATCTGGTGATGTACAGAATAATCCTTAGAAAAGGAATGCGTTATGAATATCTATCTACATGTACCTGAATATTTAGCTCTTAAAACTAAAACAATTGAAACTAAAGGGATTATAGTCGCTCATGTTGAAGTTAGAAGTGTTGCTAACAGTGTACAATAAAGGAGCCAATCTTTGTGGAGTTTGTCGCTGTGGCAAACAGTGCAGATTGCACCTTTATGACATGCATTTCTGTATGGTTGCAGGCCTGCGGTGTGTCTGTCTCCCCCTTGTGGCGAGACGCAGCACTGCAGACCACTCCGTCACGCTGTCTTTGGTTGGCATAGCAAACTGTGTGGTCGACTCGTGTGTTGTGGTCCTGCCTAATAGCTGAGGTGTCCAAATGTAGCTGAGAAACAGCGAAAAATTCTAATCTACTATTGCATGGAAGTTCTCTGGTTATTTGACCCACTGTAATTCTTAGGAGAGGCTGTATGATGAAATGCATTGGCCATGTACGTATGTAATGTAAGATGACTTGTATACTTGTTCCAACTGTTTGTCTTATTTTTTATTACTTCACATGTCTGTGTGGTGAAATATTTCAATTTTTTGTATACTAAATACAAATGTATATGTAAGGAAGTCTGCAGTCTGTGGTGGTTTGTACGTTTCTTCTTCTTACTTACTTACTTTCTTTCTTTCTTTCTTTCTTTCTTTCTTTCTTTCTGTAAATACATTTATTAAGGACACAAAAGTTAATCAATGGAGCTGAAATCAAGCTCTTAGCTTTAACAAAAAGTGAAAAAATCATGACTTAAAGCTGGGGTTGGTAATCAGATTTAGATACACTTTTTGTTATACTGGTTAAAATGATCTTTATGTCCTGATGGTAATTAATACATAATGTGTTCTTAAAAAAAGAGTGAAAAAAAGCTGCTATCTACAGCCAGAGTAAACTTGGGAAAACACCAACCAATCCCTGCCATCAGGAGCCAAAGGAGCCGATTCTTAAAATGTGTAGTTGTGCCCACCTTTCTTTTGAAAGAAAGCTGTTAAAAGCTGTCTTCCCTCAGCTTGCTTTCTTTCTTACCTTTTTCTCTTTTCTTTTCTTGAAACCCCGACTTGGGCTTTTTTTGGGGGAGAGGGGGGGGGGGGGGGGGGGGGGGGGGGGGGCATGGTGCTGCAGCATCACTCTCTCTTCACTGACTGACCGCTGACAGATCAATCTAGTCAACAGGAACGGGACGAACTAAACCATTCTGTTTCAATCGGATTTGTATAACAAAACAAAAGCGTAGTAGAAAACACATTTTACTTCAGGCCCATTAAGGGCCCCCCTCCACACTTGGGCCCTAGATAGTCAGTCCCACTTTTCCCCCACTACGACGCCCCTGGTCCCGAGGAAATGCTACATTCAAATTCATGCTAGTTTTCCATGACTACCAACCCTAGCTTTAATGAACAAATACACTACCAGTCAAAAGTTTGGACACACCTTCTCATTCAATGTTTTTATTTATTGTAATTATTGTAAACATTGTAGATTAATACTGAAGACATCAAAACTATGACATAATCTGGTTTTGCCATAATCTGGATTACAACAGTAGTCAAATAGGGCTATCCATTGTGTACTAACCCTACCTCTGAACAACACAACTGATGGTCTCAAACACATTAAGAAGGCAAATCATTCTACAAATGAACTCTTGACAAGGCTCATGTTCATTAGAAACCATTCCAGGAGACCACTTCATGAAGCAGACTGAGAGAATACCAAGAGTGTGCAAAGCTGTCATGAAGGAAAAAGGGGGCTACTTTACAGAATCTAAAATATAAAACAGATTCTGCTTTGTTTAACACTTTGTTGTTCATTCAATAATTCCATATATGTTCTTTCATAGTTTTGATGTCTTCAGTATTAATCTACAGTGTTTACAATCATTACAATAACTACAAACCTTTGAATGAGAAGGTGTTTACAAACTTGTGAATGGTACTGTATGTACACTCCTGGGGATTTCACAAAACTATCCTCCAAAGTTTCACATTTAAAAACACAATTAACAACAAAGAGTTAGAGTTGGGACAAGTTTAATGACTATAAAATGAACCTCTGTTTGTTCATCACTGTGGACAGACAGGACAGGTAGTACTTGAAGTTTTTCCTCCACATCTGAGCGCTGGATGTGCAGAGACGAAGCCGGTCAGCAGGACAAGAAACCCCCATCCACCGGCAGAGAGACGCCATTCGTCATACTGCTCTTATCGCTCAGCAGGAACAAAATACTGTTCACCACGTCGTCCACCTCTGCACACACACACACAAACAAACACTGTGTATTAACAAACTGATGTTAGCACACACTGTAGCAATACATAAAACAGATTTTTAATTTGGTTGGCTGCAGCTCCAGATCCTGATTGTTCTTAAAACAAGAACAAAACGTCCGACTGTGAACCGTCTGGTCTCTGCGATGCTGATCCGGACTGCGGCTCTTATTCAGATATAAGAGGACATAATGATCCTTCTCATAGTCCACAGAACTCAGGCGTGGGGGAAGAGTTGCTCCATTGTTTCACCACCAGGACTGAATCCACATTCCTGAATCTCAATAAACCGTCCGTCTCCCTGTCAGCAGCCTGGTATGAGCTGTCTGACGAGTCGTGGCAGCTTTGGGACATTGTGTTTCTCTTGCAGAGTAGAAATACTTTCACTTGAAGAGGTGGGTTATCAATCTAAACATTGTGAAAGTGTGACATACTTTGACCTCATCAGTGGCCCCATGCTGCAAAATCTAAAATGTGGAACTCCTCCCTGAGTCAGTTTGGATGAGTCAGGCCCCGTGCTGAAGTTAGCATCATGTGGTTAGAATTCATTTTAAAGCTTGTTGAGATATATTTTACATTTTCAACTTTTTTAATTTGACTATAATGAACACAGCTGGTTAGTTTTGCCCAACAGAAGCAGCTTTGTTAATACGGGGTGCCGTTTGTAAAGTTGTGCACACTGAAAATAACAGCAACAATTCTCCACATTTAGCTCTAAAACGTTGTGTAGTGTGAATTTTTAAAAGTCACTTTCTTCAAATCACATGAAGAGAAATATTTGGGATCTTCTCCACATTTAATTTTGGTGTGAAAAATATATTTAAGAGTTACAATCACTGTTAAATACAAATGTTTAATATAAATCTGAAGTTAAATGTTAAATCTAAATGTTTAATAATCTTTGTTAAATTTTGAATATAAATGTTGACTGAAATCTAAATGATAAATATAATATAAATGTTAAATACAAATGTAAATATAAATCTATATCTTAAATGTTAAAGATGAATATAATGTTAAATATAATGTTGACTGTTAAATCTAAATGTTAAATGTTAAATTGAAATGTGTATAAATCTAGATTTTAAACTTTAAATATAAATCTCGTTCAATTTTAAATATAATGTTGACTGTTAAATCTCTAAATGTTAAATATATTTGTTAGATGTTAAATATAAATCTATATTTTAAATGTTAAACATAAATGTTAAAATAAATATAATTTTTTAAATATAATCTATTTGTTAAATGTTAAAAATAATGTTGACTGTTAAACTCTAAATGTTGTGTTCAATATAAATATTAAATGTTAAATATAAATGTAAAATAAATCTATTTGTTAAATGTTAAATATAATTTTAATGTTGCTCTGCGATCCTAAATATTAGCTAAAAGCAAATTCACACTGTCGCCAGAGGAAGTACCAAAATAAAGCTTCATAAAACGATACAGACTTAGCAATAGTAACTTAAGCTTGCCTTTACCATAGATTTGGTCAGTACTGCATTGAGACATAACTGGATTGTTTGAAAGACATCAATTCTTAAGTGGAGTGAGTGCTTACTGTTTGTTTTACAGTAAAAGGTAACAGTGTGATATACAAAGATAAAACTGAGAAGAAATACGAAGGTTAAACTTTTTTGCACCTTTAAAAAAATGAAATCAGGAGAGCGTTTGGGTCAGACCTGAGCTGAAAAATTGGCATGTGGTTGTTTTTTTTTACCTGCATGTCGGGAACACATCAAAAGAGGATCTGTGCAGTGTCTCAGATAGTCACATTAAATTTGATGTATAAAGAGACAGTCAGGGGCGAGTCACACAACAGCAGGTACGGTTAAAGAGCCTGTAGTATCTGACTGCAAAGCGGCCCAGGGGATGCGGGACATCATGGTCTTGGATTTTTTCGGGTCACTCCAGCCCAGGCGACCCATGTCGGTCATCACCACTGTGGGTTCACGGTGTTCACACGGATCTGATCAGAACACAACACCATTACATTAACATTAACATCCTGTTTCTGCTTCAGTGTCTCTCCACCTTT